>NC_069501.1:415920492-416140492 GCF_027579735.1 Bombina bombina
CAATTTTTTTTTCATGAATCAGACAGAGCGTGTGATTTTAAAAAACTTTCTAATTTACTTCTATTATCAATTTTTCTTCGTTCTCTTGATATGTTTTTTTATTTTTTTTTTAAAAGCAGGGACGTATGCTTAGGAGGCCCATTTCCGGAGCACTATATGGCAGCAGTTTTGCAAGAATGTTATTGATTTGCAACAGTACTAGATGGCAGCACTATTTCCTGCCATATAGTGCTCAGATGCCTACCTAGGTATCTCTTTAACACAGAATATTATAGGAAAACAGCAAATTTGATAATAGAAATAAATTAGAGTGTAATGAGTGTTACTACCCCTTCCTATTGAAAGTATAGGGCTATATAAGTATGGGATGTGTTACAAAAGCTTTGATTAAACATTTTAATTCCTTTAAAAGTAAACACCTGTTCTGCTCCAGATGAGGATACTGTCAGTGATTAGAGTGTGAATGTACGTTAAGGTTAAACATACAGGGTTATATTACAAGTGGTATACTAACGTTTTTGTGGGCGCGATATTGCAATATCGCGACCGCTCTAACTTGTGCACATATTACAAGTTGAAAGTAAACACGTACCATCGGGTTAGCGTAACTGAAGACCTTGCGTAAAGGGTTAGGGCTAAACATAAATGTGCACCCAAAACAACATAAATACATAAAAAAAAGTGTTACACTCATATATACACAATATAATAAAACATATTCATATACATTTTAATAAAACATTTTTATAAGATTTTGACTGTATATGGTATATGACAAGGTGTTTGAATGGAAAGGGCTATATTGTGTGTGTATATATATATATATATATATATATATATATATATATATATATATATATATATATATATAACATAATTTATGCTTATCTGATAAATTATTTTCTTTCGGATTGATGATAGTCCATAGGGCTCTATAACATGTGGGATATAATTCCCGCCACGCCACTAGGAGTAGTAAATTAGAAAGTTGTTTAAAATTGCATGCTCTATCTGAATCATTAAAGAAAAAAAATAGGTTTAGTATCCCTTTAATATTTATAGAGCCATTTTTAACTATCAACATCTAGAAGGCCTTGATGAGCACTTTTGACCTATTACCAAATACCCAAAAAGTTTGCAAATATAACACTGTACATGGACAAAACACAATGAAATTACCCCACCATACTCTGACATTAGGAAGCAACAGCGACAAACAAACACAAATGCTCTATTGCTCAATTAATTAAACTTAAAGGGACATGAAACCCAAAATGTTTTCTCTTATGATTTAGATAGACTCAGCATACCATTTCTAGTATAATGCTAGCAAATGGCATAAGTCAAGGTTGTCCTCTATCTCCACTAATTGTTAATTCTTCAATTGAGCCACTGGCAGTTTATTTGAGAAAGAACTTAGAGGGAATTGCCCTTGGTGGAAAACATTTTAAATTATCGCCTTATGATGATGATTTGTTCTTATTTATTCATGACTGACAAAAAGTCTTTCTCTAATATTAAATATTTTATATAACTGGCTTTTTTCAGGTTACAAATTTTATGTTAATAAGTCAGAAATTCTTTGGCTTTTGAAAAATAATTCTTCCTCCAGTAAAATCCCATTCAGAGCGGCAAAGAACTCAATTTTTTAATTAGGCATTCAAATGAATAGCAATCCTTCATTTTGGTATAAAGATAATTTACTTTCATTCTTACACAGAAAATTGTAGTAGATTTGAAAAATTGGTCTTTATTTTGTTTTTCTCTCACATCTAAAGTTAATTTAATTAAAATGATTATACTCCCTAAAATATAATACCTCATTCAAAATGTATCAGTATTTATGAGAAAAAAACCCTCAATCAGTTAAAACCATATTTAATAATTTTCTCTGGAATAAAAAAAAAGTGTCTGAAACTCCTTAGAATAACTAACACCTAGATTATGAGTTTTGCGTTAGAGGCTATGGGGTGCTAACGAGCAGTTTATGCTCACCGCTCACTTACAGACAGCGCTGGTATTACGGGTTTTTACAAACCCGGCGTTAACCGCAAAAAAGGGATCGTAGAGCAAAATTTTGCTCCACATCTCACCTCAATACCAGCGCTGCTTACGTTAGCGGTGAGCTGGCTGAACGTGCTCGTGTACGATTTCCCCATAAGAATCAATGGGGGAGAGCCGGCTGAAAAAAAAACTAACACCTGCAAAAAAGCAGCGTTTAGCTCCTAACGCAGCCCCATTGATTCCTATGGGGAAAATACATTTATGTCTACACCTAACACCCTAACATGAACCCCGAGTCTAAACACCCTAATCTTATACTGATTAACCCCTAATCTGATGCCCCCAACATCGTCGACACCTACATTATATTGATTAACCCCTAATCTGCCGCTCCAGACACCGCCGCCACCTACATTATACTTATGAACCCCTAATCTGATGCCCCCGACATCGCCAACACCTACATTATATTGATTAACCCCTAATCTGCCTTTCCGGACACTGCCACCACCTACATTATACTTATGAACCCCTAATCTGCTGCCCCCAACATCGCCAACACCTACATTATATTTATTTACCCTTAATCTGCCGCCCCCAATGTCGCCGCAACCTACCTACACTTCTTAACCCCTAATCTGCCGCTCCCAACGTCGCCGCCACTATATTAAAGCTATTAACCCCTAAATCTAAGTCTAACCCTAACACCCCCTAACTTAAATATAATTTAAATAAATCTAAATAAAATTACTATTATTACCTAAATTATTCCTTTTAAAACTAAATACTTATCTATAAAATAAACCCTAAGCTAGCTACAATATAACTAATAGTTACATTGTAGCTAGCTTAGGGTTTATTTTTATTTTACAGGCAACTACCTAGCTAAAATAAAGACAAATTTACCTGTAAAATAAAACCTAACCTAAGTAACACTAACACCTAACACTACACTATAATTAAATTCATTCCCTAAATGAAATACAATTGAATACAATTAAATAAAATTAGCTAAAGTACAAAAAAAAAAAAAACACTAAATTACAGAAAATAATAAACAAATTACAAGATTTTTAAACTAATTACACCTAATATAATCCCCCTAACAAAATAAAAAAGACCCCCCAAAATAAAAAAAACCCTACCCTACACTAAATAACAAATAGCCCTTAAAAGGGCCTTTTGCAAGTAATCAGCTCTTTTACCTGTAAAAAAAATTACAAATCCCTCCCAACATTAAAACCCACCACCCACACAACCAACCCTACTCTAAAACCCACCCAATACCCCCTTAAAAAACCTAACAATAACCCCTTGAAGATCACCTTACCGGGAGAAGTCTTCACCCAATCGGGCGGAAGTCCTCAACGAATCCGGCAGAAGTGGTCCTCCAGACGGGCAGAAGTCTTCATCCAGACGTCATCTTCTATCTTCATCCATCCGGCGCGGAGCATCCTCTTCTTCCGACGGCTATGACTGAATGAAGGTACCTTTAAGTGACGTCATCCAAGATGGCATCCCTTCAATTCCAATTGACTGATAGAATTCTATCAGCCAATTGGAATTAAGGTAGAAAAAATCCTATTGGCTGATGCAATCAGCCAATAGGATTGAGCTGGCATTCTATTGGCTGATTAGAACAGCCAATAGAATGCCAGCTCAATCCTATTGGCTGATTGGATCAGCCAATAGGATTGAACTTCAATACTATTGGCTGATCCAATCAACCAATAGGATTTTTTCTACCTTAATTCCGATTGGCTGATAGAATTCTGTCAGCCAATCGGAATTGAAGGGACGCCATCTTGGATGACATCACTTAAAGGTACTTTCATTCAGTCGTAGCCGTCGGAAGAAGAGGATGCTCCGCGTCGGATGTCTTGAAGATGGACCCGCTCCGCGCCGGATGGATGAAGATAGAAGATGCCGTCTGGATGAAGATAGAAGATACCGTCTGGATGAAGACTTCTGTCCTTCTCGAGGACCACTACTGCCCGTCTGGAGGACCACTTCTGCCGGATTCATTGAGGAATTTGGCCCGGTTGGGTAAAGACTTCTCCCAGTAAGGTGATCTTCAAGGGGTTAGTGTTAGGTTTTTTAAAGGGGGTATTGGGTGGGTTTTAGAGTAGGGTTGGTTGTGTGGGTGGTGGGTTTTAATGTTGGGGGGATTTGTATTTTTTTTTACAGGTAAAAGAGCAGATTACTTTGGGGCAATGCCCTGCAAAAGGCCCTTTTAAGGGCTATTTGTAATTTAGTGTAGAGTAGGGCTTTTTTTATTTTGGGGGTGGGGGGTTATTTTATTAGGAGGATTAGATTAGGTGTAATTAGTTTAAAAATCTTGTAATTTGTTTATTATTTTCTGTAATTTAGTGTTGTTGTTTTTTTGTACTTTAGCTAATTTTATTTAATTGTATTTAATTTAGGGAATTAATTTAATTATAGTGTAGTGTTAGGTGTTAGTGTAACTTAGGTTAGGTTTTATTTTACAGGTACTTTTGTATTTATTTTAACTAGGTAGTTATTAAATAGTTAATGACTATTTAATAACTATTCTACCTAGTTAAAATAAATACAAACTTGAATGTAAAATAAAAATAAACCCTAAGCTAGCTACAATGTAACTATTAGTTATAATGTAGCTATCTAAGGTTTATTTTATAGGTAAGTAATTAGTTTTAAATAGGAATAATGTAGTTATTAATAGTATGTTTTATTTAGATTTATTTAAATTATATTTACGTTAGGGGGGGTTAGGGTTAGACTTAGGTTTAGGGGTTAATAACTTTAATATAGTGGCAGCAACGTTGGGGGCGGCAGATTAGGGGTTAATAAATGTAGGTAGATTAGGGGTTAATAAATGTAGGTAGGACGGCAGATTAGGGGTTAATAAATGTAGGTAGGGACCGTCCAACGCTGCTTTTTAAGCCTAACGCAAGACTCGTAATCTAGCCGTAACTTATTTTAAAACTCAAGAAGGCTTAGCATTCCCTATCTCTGATTATATTATTAATCAGTGAGAGTCTCAAACTGATTAATATTATAATCAGAGATAGCAGGGAATGCTAAGCCTTCTTAAATTTTAAAATAAGTTAGTTTTTCTAAGGAGTTTCAGACACTTTTTTTTATTCCAGAGAAAATGATTAAATATGGTTTTAACTGATTGAGGGTTTTTTTTTTTTTCATAAATACTGTTACATTTTGCATGAGGTATTATTATATTTTAGGGAGTATAATCATTTTAATTAAATTGTGAGAGAAAAACAAAGCAAAGACCAATTTTTTAAATCTACTACAATTTTCTATATAAGATTGAAAGTAATTATCTTTATACCAAAATGAAGGATTACTATTCATTTGAATTCCTAATTCTTAGATATTTTTTTTTTTTAGTTTTCAACTAAGCTTTATTAGCGAAATGGTATAACAAAAGTGGCAAACATACAAGTATGATCAGTACATAACAGTATTCAGTATTATATAATATTTGTAGTTGTACAGTTAACCAGAAGCATTTCGCGATATAATAGATATTCAATTCTAATCTAGCAGCCTATAGAGTGGCGTCAGGTATAAAACCACTATACGCTGACTATACTAACAAAACTATTCGCATAGACTGTTTATATGACAAGAACTATCGTATCAGATGATTCTTCTTTTAAATAATAAGTAATGCGTAGTAAAAATTATAGTTCATCGAGTACAGAACAATAAGAAAAGTTTCGTTTCCACAGCTTACTCTAATTCTTAGATATTTTTAAGGGAAATTTTGAGATGCATTGGGCATATTTATCTATTTTATAAGATAGCGTGTAACTTTATTTCTCTCACAATTTCAGATACAGTTGGTTCTTTTTTGGTTTTCCATAATGTTTGTTTCTCCACCAGGACTTCCACAAATTAATACATGACTTTTCTGAAGTGTATTTTTATGTTTAAGAGTCTTGTTCAGTCACTAATTGACCCTAAGTCAAAAGGTATTAATTTTGGGACAGTCTCAAATCATATGTGCTAAATTAGCCGCTGGAAACCGACATTTAGGGCAAAAGTTAAAATCAGGTTGTCTCTCACATCTCACTGACAACCTGACATTTGACTTTGCAGTCAAATACATGGCCGTATACCTTTGAACTTTATATTAATATTTATATGAATAATATTAATTTGCCCGCAATATTTTTATATCACTCAAGCGCAAATGTTAGTGCACCACTTGTAATCTTGTCTTGTATATTTAAAAGACTATAATTAGAAACATGTAATCTAAAACATGAAAATCTTGCTTCAATAGTTTTTTAGATCAGATAAGTTACTTGAAGCTCTGCAGTCCGTAGGAAAGCAATTTTTAAGATATAGTAAAAATAATGATTTATAGACCCTAACCTCCATTGTCTTTTCAAAAGATTTGGAATAGGTGTTTTTTATTGTATCTCATTCAATAATATAGTATTAAGCCAATCAGAAAAGAAATTGGTGCATATTGTACTGATAACTCAGAATATAAAAGTGGTTTATTGAACAAAAAACACAGGTCCTAAAAAGTAATGGAGGTGCTGTGGTTGTCTGATAAACCTTGATGAAAAGATGTGGCAATGAGAAAAATAATCATGACTACAAGCCAACTGGAAAAACCATCAGGTGGCACTGAAAGTGAAGATATTAATCGCTTCAAGCCTAGCAACAAGATTGGTACTGCTTGAAATTACATCAGGTATCCAGATTCAGGCCTGGATTATTATGCAACACTATACCCAGAACTAATTCAAAGTAATCCCGTAAAATAACTCCTGGTTTACTACATTTACCCTGTTATTGAATGTATTTAGGGATTCTTATTGTATATATAGCAGGCTCCAGTTATATGACTGTTATTTTAACATGTTTAAATCCTTCATGCATTGGTGTTTGAAGTTATTTAAAAGTACAGGTATACCTCACTTTACAGCGCTTCGCTAATACAGCGCTTTGTGGAGCTGAAGTTCAACCTCCAAGGATTATGAAACAGTGCTGTAATCATCGTGAGATTGCGAGAAAAGTGACTGGCACCATTTTGTTATGCGCAGTTCACTCTGTTTACATCATTACTGTGCAATCTGTGTCTCAGTGCTATAGTCTGGCAAATTTTACTACAGTCATTTTCATTATTTTACAGGTACAGTATTTATTGAATACTAACTGAATACTGTACTGTGCTAGTGTTAAACTAAACTTATAAGTACAAAGGTAGCAGCACTCCAATGAAATGGAATAAAACCAGGATCTTTATTCTTCCAAAGTTAAAACAGCAAACAAAAGAGTTCATGTAACGCAGTACAGCACAGCACATGAGCAAAAAAGGACACAGGAAAGGGGAGCGGAGTCCTAACATGTTTCGTGCTATTCAGCACTTAATCATAGGATGATTCCCCACCTGTGTGGCGCACCATTTGACTGGTTTCTGACCAATCAAAATTTCAAGGGCTGTACACACCCTCAAAAGAAAGTGCTCAGGTGTGAATGGTGCACCACAAAGGATAAAAAGAATAATGTTACAAACGTGAATAAGAATGAATAAAAAACATATATATATGTGAATAAAAACAATTTCATATAAAAATGAAAAAACATTGTTGTTGGCTCCTATTATTGAATATTAAATGATAATTTAAATTGAAAAAACTTTTATAAATATTTGAATTTATCACATATCTATAATAAATATGTCAATAATAGGTGAATTTGTTTACATAATTCTACAAATAGCCTCACTCTACTTATAAATTCATATTTTTTTGGACTAATTTAATTTAGTCCAATAGTACAAATTAATGAAATTTATTTTAATATTTAACCATTTGATGTACCATGTTTTCACAGTCTCAGAAATTCTCAAACAATTCTGACAAAAGGAAGGAGAAATTTCTCCCTTAGAAAACTGACTCATTTTACTGTGTCCAATGAACTACATATTAAACTATCAAAGATTACATATATATATATATATATATATATATATATATGTGTGTGTATATGTCCAAGACACATCAGTATGGACATTGCCTATCAAATACAAGAAACCCAGATAATACAATGGGGCCTATTGTCCAAATACAAGAAACCCAGATAATACAATGGGGCCTATTGTCCAAAGGTAAAGGGGAATTATAAAAGGAAGATTGCAGAAAATAACCTGTACATCAAAATTATGTTAATGTGAAAACATATACATAAAAATGCAGGTATTGAACTTGCAATTATATAAACTGAAAAACATTAAGGCTAGAGAGATGGTATAGGACAACAAGTGTCCTGAATCGTACTGGTCGCATATAATCCTCACACTATGACTCAATTTATTCGACAAAGTAGCTGATGTCCCATTCTTTATTGGGACCAAAGGGTGTCCTAGTGTTAAGTTTCCATATCCAATAAAGTTCTTTTTTGGAAAGTATTGTGTTAATATTGCCACCTTGAATAGGCCTTTTTGCTAAGTCTATTACTTTGACTGTAAACCTAGGTTGATCAGTAAAATGTAAACCATTGAAGTGTCTAGCTACACTTGAATCTTTATTATAATTCTTTATGTCTCTTTTATGTTCCCCTATCCTGGACCTGAGGGCACGTGAGGTCTGACCAACATACTGTTCCAAACACAAAGCATTCTATGAGATAGACTACAAAAGTCGTACCACAGTTGGCATAATGATCAATCTTAAATTTTTCTTTGGTTGCATAACTGATGAAGTCTATTCCATTTAAATGGGAATAGACTTCATCAGTTATGCAACCAAAGAAAAATTTAAGATTGATCATTATGCCAACTGTGGTACGACTTTTGTAGTCTATCTCATAGAATGCTCTTTGTGTTTGGAACAGTACAGTTAGTGTATCCCAGAAAACAGTCCAATGTTCATAAAAAGAACCCTGCTGGGACACATCAGATTAAAACAGCTAATGTCTTATCAAAAGTCTATAAAAAATGAACTAACATCAACTTTAATAATATCTCAGAAGTCTCTAGAGAAGACAAAGAAAAATGTTTTCCCATCAATTAGATACGTAGTCAAAATAAAGAAAAAATACCAACGTTCACATAGCAAGTCACTCTCATGGTAGTTTCACAGCGTGACTTCCAGAATATGTCCAAGAGGACTTGCAAAACCTGTGTGCCATAGCCAACTCCGGATCTCTGGAGGCAAGAAGAGATATAGCTGTGACAGTCTGGTAAGGTCTCAGGGTTATCTCCCAGTTCCACTGTACAGCCAAGCGACTTGAGAATTAACCCGGGGGCATGTGGCTTCCTCTCAACACCAAGTTGGAGATATTGATCTCGTCGGCAGGCTAAATCCGAGGCTTGGTTGTCACCTGAAGCCTCACCACATTTCCCTAGGTCTACCTTTACAGCAATCATGGAAAACGTGTCCAGCGCTCTAAGCCGGAGCAGGCTAGACTCTGCAATGGTGTCATTCTGCAAGCTATTATCATCCGCAGTACTAGTGATATATATCTCCCTTTGTGATTCACCTCTTCTCCTTGTCGCTACTGCGGACATCACAGGCTGAGATGTATCTCTGACAATAATCTTCCTGGCTAATGGCTGCGCGGGCCTAATGGCCATCTGTGATCTATGCCCCGCCACTGATCTCCTCACCTGGCTTCCTTTCAAAGTTGGTAAGACGGATAAAGCGCTGAGATGTTTAGCTTCATATAATATTGCGCCGCCTGCATGTTTTGTCTTCAAACTCACTTCAGTCCCACGAGATGGGTATCGAGAGGAAACATATCCGCGTACTATATGATGAATGTCTCTTTACGCTGCCTTGAATGCCGCAGCTATCTCGGTGCAGAGGTTCTCCATAGCAACCAGTGTAGGGGCCGTAGTATAGTTTACTGGAATACCAATAGAATTAGGAAAAGTCTATATCTACACAGAAGTCTGAGCAGGGAGTATGTTTAAGAAGGTTGATCTTGTCCGATTATACAGGGCCACGAGGGCGGTAAGATGGCCGCTTCTCTATATATTCCACCTCAAGCGTCCCATAATTGAAAGTGATGTGCGCAGCTATTTTGAGCTTTTTCTGGGTTCCAAGTGCACCAATGAATATATTAAGTCTCCCCTAAACTTCCATTTCTTATTTTAAAGCCCTATTCAACAGGCTAAGTGGGCATTGATGTGAAAAATAATAAAATCTATGCAGATCTCCAACATTGTGCATCCACTCGGCTGCTAAGCTAGCTCCGCCCCCCCAAATTGAACTTTCATGATTCAGATGGGGCATGTCATTTTAAATTTCTAATTTACTTTTATCATCATATTTGCTTTATTCTCTTGGTATTGTTAGTTGAAAGCTAAACCTAGGTACATTCATATGCTAATTTCTAAGCCCTTGGAGGTCACCTCTTATTTGAATGCATTTAACAATTTTTCAAAGCTAAAGGGGGAGTTATTTAAGAGTCAGCACTATATGCCTGAAATTCAAGTCTGTCAAAAGATCTGAGATAAGGAAGCAGTCAGCAGAAGCTTAGATACAAGGTAATTACAGAGGTAAAAAGTATATTTCTATAACAGTGTTGGTTATGCAAAACTGGGGAATGGTAAATAAAGGGATTAGCTATCATTTTAAACAATAACATTTTTGGTGTTTACTATCCCTTTAAATGTTTTTTTATTAAACCCTGAAATGATTATGTTTACTAACATGTGAACTGAGCATGCACATTACTTTTAAAAATGTCTTGTCTACAATTAAGAGCTGCTGCTTGGAGCAAGCAAAACATTGGTTATGAAAATCAGTGGCGGCTCTATGGGCGTGCTCGGGGTGCTATGGAGGGTCAGGGATCCATATATTATGTGCAATTTATCTTTCAACTTTATTGCCAACTTTTGTTAGCACCCTCAGTTATTACATAAACATGTTAAAAGCAGCAGAAAAAGTATAAGCAAAGTTAATTTGTTCAAAACTGGAAAAAACATGTGATAACTAGGTTTTCTAATGTTCTGAGGTGGAATTGAAAACTCCAGCCAAGAAATGCAATATGTTCTGTAGGCAGGTGCATTTGTTGCTTTTGGGTAGCAATGAATGCCGAAAAATGGCTGTCACCAGCAGCATTTGGTTCTTTCAGGGGGGGGGGGGGAGATATCTTGTGACAATACAGACCTTTGTGTGTTGCACTTTAACATGAAGAAATCAGGCTCAGAAAAATGCACATGCCTAATATTTTGCACGGCTCTTCAAACAGATTGGAATATACACTTGTCTGATAACTGACGTGTGGTAGAGCTATTCGCTTATTATTTTATTCTGAAGGAAGTATGTTGTACGTATCATTGGGACTTATGCTGGATCTGTTATTCATTCAATTAAAATTTCATGATTTAGTTACAATTACAAAAATAAATTTGTAATTTAATATTATCAATTTACCTCTGTCCCTTTTTAAAAGGTAGCTCCTTTCCATGAGAGCATACTGTGGTATGCTCAGGACCGTGCTTGTGTCTTGAGCAATATATGTATAATATTGTTGCAAGCATTGCTGCTAGCACAGGGGTCATATAGTGCTCAGCATGCTCTTGTGAAAAGGTTTCAAAGAAGCTGACCAAGAAAAACAGGTAAAACACTGTGCGCCAGATTGGAGTGGAGCATTATTTAACACTCACGCGCTGACTCCGCTAGTAGTAATCTTTTTGCGCACATCAAATAGTGCTCGTATTACAAGTTGAAAGTAAAAAGTTTTTGTTTGCCCGATGCGCCAAAAAAGCCGAAGTTAAAATATTGCGATCGTATTAACGTAGTAAATGAAGCAAAAAAAGTAAAAAAAACAGTCTACTCACGCGTAAAACCGACATGAAAATATGAATATTTCAATATTCTTCACATAGCAGAATATGTTCTATTAATTCATAAATACATTCTAGCGTAAATCGCGATTGCGCTTACGTATTCACGTTTACTTTCAACTTGTAATACGAGTGCTAAACCCGACGTACACATACTTCCGCGATAAACTCCTTTTCGCTCTTGCATAACTGTTAGCGTGCCACTAGTGATCTGGCCCTGTATTGGATAACTAAAGTAAATTCAAAATGTTTTTTTGTTTTTTTAATTGTACGTCCTGTCTGAATCCTGGAAGTTTAAGGTTTTTTTAATTTCATGTCCCTTTGAATCTGGTGTTGTATTGCGTGCAATAAACAGAATAAACATTAATTTGAAAAATAATATAAGCGAAACTGTAATTCTATTTCTGGTATAGTCCTATAATGCTTCTACATTATATGTTTGTATTATCTGTATGACCTTTTAGGTTTTTTTCATAAACCGATACCTTCCCTGTTGGGAGATCATTATCATATCCCTGATAATACTCAAATTATTTGTTTTATACTCTGCTTCTTTCTATTGTAATAAAATATGCATGTGCATATTATTTGAATGCTATTTATTCAGTATAATTCACATGAACATTGCCAATTTGCTTTAACTGTGTGACATTTGAAGTTTGATTTTGGTCAAATTGGCCTTTTTGATGATGCTTATTAGAAAATATTTACCTCAGAATAGAAGATATTTTTAAATATGAAGAGTAAATATGGAATTCACATATTTTTACGTGGAACATTGTACAAGCTCAATAAAGCAGTGCTTATTCCAGAAGTGTTTTTCCCGAAGCTACCTAGATGTCTTATTAATACTAATATAAAGCTCAGGAGAAGTTTTTGGTTGAAAGTAACTAAAATAAAATAAAATATAAGCTAGGGCCTTAAAACAAATGCATTGAACGTAGCATCCGTTGTTCTTGCAGGGCTGAACACAGAAACGCATTTATATGAGAATTAGGCTAAAATGTCTGTTGATCATATCTTCAGATAAAGACTAAGACGATTTCATGGCTAGTAACTTTGGGGCAATGGGATTAGTTTCTGTGTTTAATTCCCTCACACTCTTGCTCTCTCCTTCCTCTCTGTAATCGTCTTTCTCTCTCTTATGCTTTTCTTCTCTTACTCTGTTTCCATCAATCTCTTTAGATCTTATGTGCCCCATCTCACACTCTATCTTATGGTATCTTTCGATGTCTTTCCTAGCTCTTTGTTACTCTCTAATACAGTATATTATACACTCTTCCGCTCTGTTTTTTAGATCTCTCTTCCTATCTTATTCTTTCTCTCTCAATATATTACACTATTTCCTATTCTCTCTCTTAGCTCTTTCTCTCTTTTTATTTTCTCCTCTCTTACTTATACTCTTTTTCACTCTATCATCTCTCTTCTATATTTTCCACACCGTCTCTTATGCTGTCTCTCTCTTGTACTCTTCCTCTTTCTTTTGCTGTCTCTTTATCTTACGCTCTCCTTTTCTATTTCTCTCTTTTCATCTTATTTTCTTTTTGTTACACTCACTCTCTATCTCTACCTTTGTTGCTGCTCCTTCAACAAAGGATACCAAGAAAATTAATTAACACTAAAATGCTTAGAGACCACCAAAATCCTTATTTTGAAAGAAGACAGACCCCTCTTTCAAATGTGGGAACTATTTTGGGTATTATAGGTGTGTGTGTGTATATATTTATATATATATATATATATATATATATATATATATATACTGTATATATACTGTATATATACTGTATATATATATATATATGTATATGTGTGTGTGTGTGTATATATATATGTGTCCTAAAAAAGATGACCACCCCTAGCAGGGGGTGTCAATCAACCCGATCGTATTCGATTTCTGATTTCTGTCCGCCGCCTTTAGAGCAGGCAGACAAGTTATGGAGCAGCGGTCTTTAGACCGCTGCTTCATAACTTCTGTTTTCGGCGAGCCTGGAGGCTCGCCAGATACAAGGAGCTTCATGCTCCATACGGAGCTTGATAATTTGGCCCCTAGGTCCTAAAATGTTGGGGTGCTATCAAAGGTTATTAATATAATATATGGAACTGCTTGACAGAGAATGTGCTGCCCTTCACAGTGTGGGGATGCTACATGATTATTTTGAGATGCATAGCACCCCCATAGAACAGCCACTGGGAATAGATCTCCAAAGAAGGTGGAAAGAACAGTGGCTTTAAGGAAATTCAAGAATACCTGGGATATGTATAAGGCTAGCATAAGAATTAATTACGCTTACACTTCATTGTGAAGTAGGGGTGTAACTAGATCTCACTGGGTTCCAGGGCACAGGCTATGGTGAACCCCCTATTTAAATAGAACCCTTTCTACAATCAGAAGAAACTGAGCTGGCAGGTAGTAAGTAGAAAACGGAGAGCTTCTGTGTAACTATGAGTCATGCTGTTAGGCCAGACACGATGCAGTTGGAGCCCAGGCCCCCTTGTAGTGACACCACTATTGAGTGCAGAACTAAATGAGGCCCCTAGAAGTGTGGGCCCAGTTTTAATTGAGACATCTGAGACCCCTGAAGTTATGCCCCTGATGTGTAGAATTGATGATCTTTTAGTTCTTATCTGAAATCAAAATCTATACTTCTTATTTTTCTTTCTCTCATACCCTCTCACTCTACTCTTTTCTCCCATATGTTTTTGTTTCCTTTTATTGTCCTTACATTATCTCTCTGTTTTATTCACCTCTGCCGTGTCTAATTATTTCCTCATTCTCTCCCTTCTTCCCTCTACCTGCTTCTTCACTCACTTCCTCTAATTTCTGTATTTTACCCTCTCTTGCTCTCTGTCATTCACAGATGTTTTTACCATGCGTTATTTCTACCACTTTCACTTGACGTCTCTCCATTTTAGCCCGTTGCTGTGTCTCTGAGTCTCTCTCTCTCCTTATTATCAGGGATATGTGAGTCTCTGCAGATTCCTGCTCTGCTTCACCTGCCCCTTTGTGTTGCCCTTTGTTTTCAGCATCTCTTGGGGGATTAGTGAGGAGCAGAGAAAAAGGAGAGAGAGGCGGAGGAAATGTGAAAATAAAGAATTGCACAAAGCAGATAGAGGGTGAATATTGCAGGGCTATTCTAAACATCTATTTAACTCCTTCATTGTGAAAGGAGACTACAGTATCTTACAGCCATCACTAACACATCTGCAGGGTTAAAATGAAAGGGCTATAGCTGTTTTTTGCCTTTGATGCAGATATAAATGGGATGGATAATGGGAAGGAGATATAAATACTAAAAGGAAGGCTCTGAAATTGGCAGAAAATAGTTTTTTCCAGTATCACCAATACACTACAAAGCCTGGGCAGCAAAAATGCAAGGAGAGCCAGAAATATAACAGCTTAGCCTGTTCTAAAGTCATTTATTTATCACTCTCAATAAATACTATTTTTATTTCTTTCTCTCTTTCTTTCGTTCTCCTCTCCCTCTCTCACACACTTTGGACCTCCACTCTCTTTTTCTCCTACTCTCTTTTACTCTGTCTCTCATCAATTCCTCTGTTATTTTCTCCGTCTCTTAATCCAACCACTCCCCCCCCCCCCACCCTCTTTCTCACTCTTCCCTTCTTAATGTCTCTCTCTCTGGTCTTGAAGATAGAAAGTGCCACAAAGCTGAAAAATATTCAAAAGGGATCCGTCGCAATGTTGGGAAAGATGGCAAAATATTCAAAAGGGCTGACAGTGTTGTTTAAAGGCAGCATCCCTGAGAGGCGTCTTACCATATATTTCAGTGGGTGGCGATCCTGCTCTGATACCAGCGATATATTCAAAGCAACATCGCCACCTACATCTAAGGTGTAATGAAAATGATCCCTAAAAACAGTACCGTATGAAAATACAATTTACATGAGTCAATAGAAACTTAACTCCTATTCATACAATACAATAAATTAAACATAAACATGGATAGTACAAATAGTACGCAGCAAATGTTTCACAATCTCATAGCTATGAGATTGGGACACATTTGCAGAGTCTTGTTTGTGGAAAGTGGCTGCTGGATTTTTCCTGATTACCTGTGGCCGGATATTGGAGACTCTCGTGTCTAAGGAGGAATTCCCCTGGAGGTTGTTGCCGGAAGTATCAGCCAACTGGTGGCGGCTACATCCAGCCTGCCTATTTGCACTTTTCATCTACATAGTGCCATCTTACATGTGAGTGACCCATTTGGGATTTTTTTATCTGTTTCATTAATCACATAGTCTACACCATGAGGCGCCCTTTTGTTTGAACCTTGTAGATTCCATCGGAATAACCTGTTTGTTAATGGGGCCACATGGCCGTGGGTTCCTAATATTCAAAGCACTGTCCTCCATCTTAGCTATCCTTTATCAGCCATATCAGTCTTGCCTGTTTTTCAGTGGCGAGTTTTCCCAGTGTTAAAAATCTCCCTTTCCAAGCCTTCACATAATACCTTTTTATTTTCACAAACGCACAGAAGTCTATTTTGTGTAAACACATTTTAAAACAGCACCCCGCTTCCCCACATCACAGCGGACTTTTGCTGAAGTTGCGATCCCCATTATATACTATGGGAGACACATTTTTAGAATATATGACCAGACCTATGGACTGTGAGCCTGGCAAACCCCAAAAAAGCAATGTCTCATCAGTCTGTTGATGTTTTGAATATCGAGGCCTCTGGCTTTCTTTTTTGTCTAATTCTATTCATCTAATTTTTGCCCCTGGTTTATGTTTATCTTTTTCTCCCTTTTCATTATCATCCTATTCATACCTCCAATCACTTTTTTTTGTATTAATCATTTTTTTTATCTTTCGATCTCCATCCTGTTTATCTCCAGTATACCTATTCTAATATTCACCGCATTTATATCTTTTTCCTTTTTCTGTTTCTCATTTTCGTCCCATTTTCCTACTGTTCTCTCCCAATCTGTATTTATCTCTTCCTTTTTCTCTTACTTCAATTTGACATAAAACATGATAGTAAATATTGTTGGTAATGTGAGTAACGCACATCTTGAGATACGAGTGCTAACCAAAAACAGATCCCCCAAAATAGATTAATTTAGATAAAACCTGCCAAAACATTTTTGTTGCTTTTACAATTTAAGTTTTCATTAATTGCCAGTTAATGTTATTCTTACCTTATGTAGAACCCTATTCATACTGCAGGTTTCAATTCAATTAATGACTCTGGAACATGCTTAGATCAGTGCGGAAACTCGTTTATATATGTACCGAATTGGCCACAGCAAATTAAATTTAAAAAAAAATTAACATGATTCAGAGCATAAAGGTTTAATAAAACTTTCTAATTTATTTAATTATCTTAGTATCCTTTGTTTACAAGCATACCTAGGTAGTCAGTGTGCATGTGTCTAGAACATTATTTGGCAGCAGTATTGGCATTTTTCACCTACACTACAAGCATGCAGAATTCATAGACATAGACTGTATTTTCTGGGTGAAGTATTCCATCCTATTGATGTCACAAGGTACAGATCTCTTTGAACTGCAAAATTTTTGAGTAGAGGAGTTGCACCAAGTTATTTCAGTAAGATATTAGTTTTACAAATGGGTTTCAGTGAATCTAGCTCATTGTATCTTACCACCTACTCTTTTCCCCATTAGAATTTTCTTTACACATTTTGTATCCCATTTTTCTCCCTTTCCAAGCCTTCTTGACCAATTTTATTTCCCCATTTTCTTGTTTCTTTATCTCATTTTTACTTTATTTTTCCCCTCACATTCCATTTCTCTCCATATTCCCATTCTCAATCTATTCTTGTTTAGTTTCTTTGTTTTTCTTTTTTTCCTTGTTTCAACTATGACCATCTCATTGTCTTTTTTTCTCTTCTGTCTCATCTTTTACCCACTTCTTTCCTGCCCCATTTTTTTTCTAATCCCATTTCTCTGCAGCTTCTTACTTACTCCTTTCCTCTTCTCATTTGTCTTACTATTTTTCATCTTTTTATCCTATCCATCTACTTACCCTGTAATTTCCCCTCCTTATCCCATTGTTTCTGTCCAATATTGTTTCTGTCTCATCATCCCCTTCACTGTACCTTCTTCCACTGTCTGTTTCCTTTTACATCTATGTTAATCATTTTTCTTAATATCTACACTTTTTATTCTGACCAGAGAAGAAGCTAAGTGTTGTATTATACAGGAACATATAGCAAATTTAAAGACATTTTTGAAAGATAGACTAACCAAGAATGCTTATGAATGTTTCTAGCACATTCACTAGGGTCATGCCCTGACAAAGCACTGCTACACAATTACAAATACATTGAACTCAACATTTAAATCCCCCAAAACAGATTAATTAGGTAGAGTAAAAAAAAAAAAACTAACTGTAATACACTTTCTTAAAATTGTGTTTCTTAAAGGACCACTCAATGCAGTAGAATTGCATTATTAACAAGTGCATATTAAAAAGACAAGGCAATAAAACCTACTCTGAATTTCAAATATGCAGTAGATTTTTTTTTCTGACAAATTTATTTTGTGTCCCATTTTATGGCCCCCAGTATCATGTGACAGACAGCCAATCACAGACTTGTATATGTATACCCCGACAGCTTGTGCACATGCTCAGTAGAATCTTGTTCCCCAGAAAGTGTGAATATAAAAACACTATGTCAAATTTGACAATGGAAGTAAATTGTAAAGTGACTTAAAACTGCATGCTCTATCTGAATCATAAAAGTTTATTTTGACTTGAGTGTCCCTTTAACTCCCCTAGAGTCTAAAACGCTGAGCTTGCTTGATCAGCACAGGAGTTTATTAATATTTGCTCTTAAAGGGACAGTATACACCAATTTTCATTTAACTACATGTAATAGACACTGTTATAAAGAATAATATGTACAGATACTGATTTAAAAAATAACATTTATGCTTACCTGATAAATTTCTTTCTTTCCGGACATGGAGAGTCCACAACATCATTCCAATTACTAGTGGGATATTCACTCCTGGCCAGCAGGAGGAGACAGAGCTGTTAAGTGTCACTTCCCTTACCCATAACCCCCAGTCATTCAACCAAAGGGAAATGGGAAAAAGAAGATAACGCAAAGGTGTAGAGGTGCCTGAGGTTTAGCAAAACATACTGTCTAATCGTGGACTCTCATGTCTAGAAAGAAAGAAATTTATCAGGTAAGCATACATTTTATTTTCTTTCCTAAGACATAGAGAGTCCACAACGTCATTCCAATTACTAGTGGGAACTAATACCCAAACTAGAGGATACGGAATCAACAGGGAGGGTGAACAAGACAGGCAGACCTAAACAGAAGGCACCACTGCTTGAAGAACCTTTCTCCCAAAAGAGGCCTCAGCCAAGGCAAAAGTATCAAATTTGAAAAAAGTATGCAGAGAGGACCATGTTGCAGCCTTGCAAATCTGTTCTACAGAAGCTTCATTTTTGAAAGCCCACGAAGAGGAGACAGCCCTAGTGGAATGAGCCGTTATTCTGCATATGTCCAGCAGTCTCATATGCATAACGAATCATACTTCTTAACCAGAGGGAAAGAGAAGTAGAGGTGGCCTTCTGACCCTTACGCTTTCCTGAGAAACAAACAAACAGGGCAGAAGACTGGCAAAAATTCTTATTAGCCTGCATAACATCCAAGTTATGTAACAGACATTCCTTATGAGAAGGATTAGGACAAAGAGAAGGAACAACAATTTCCTGATTAATAATTCTATCCGAAACCACCTTAGGGAAAAAGCCCAAATTAGTACGAAGGACCACCTTATCCGCATGAAAAATAAGGTAAGGCGAATCACACTGCAGAGCCGAGAGTTCAGAAACTCTGCGAGCAGAAGAAATAGCAATAGGAAACAAAACTTTCCAAGATAACAACTTAATATCTACAGAATGCATAGGCTCAATAGGAGCCTGTTGCAAAACTTTAAGAACTAGGTTAAGGCTCCAAGGAGGAGCAACAAGTTTAAACACAGACCTGATTCTGACCAGGGCCTGACAACAAGATTGAACATCTGGCATGTCTGCCAGACGCTTATGTAAAAGAATAGATAATGCAGAAATTTTACATCCTCCATTGACAGAGGCAAAGAGAATGACTGGGGGTTATGGGTAAGGGAAGTGACACTTAAAGGGCCATGATACCCAAATGTTTAAACACTTGAAAGTGTTCCATCATAGCTATTAAAAGCCAACTAGAAAATATCACCTGAACATCTCTATGTAAAAAAGAAAGATATTTTACTTCAAAATATCCTAAGAATTCAAACCCCATTGCAAAGGACTTTAAGCAGTAAATCAGTATGTCTGTCCCGGGACAGGCAAGGGAGTGAGCTTTCGTGCACACTCATTTTATTTCCCTATTCAGTTTAGGGAAGTTTGCTATGAAATCTCATGAGATCACAGTAAAAGAGTTCATGACCTCAGCACTGTTGATGCTGATTGGCTGCAGTTCATTTGTTCTTCTTTTTTTTGTTATCTGCAGCTGGACAGCAGCTGAAGTATAACTTTTTACACAGGACTTACTCTGATGAGCTGAGGAAATTGTGAGGTAAAATATCTTCCTTTTTTACATAGAGATGCTCAGGAGATATTTTCCTGTCAGCGTTTTACAGTTATACTGCATTAGTTTCAAGTGATTTAGCATATGAGTATTATGTCCCTTTAACAGCTCTGCTGGGGTGCTCTTTGCCTCCTCCTGCTGGCCAGAAGTGAATATCCTACTAGTAATTGGAATGAAGTTGTGGACTCTCCATGTCTTAGGAAAGAAATCCAGTATAAAACTGTTTAAAAACTTACCAAGAAGCTCCCAGTTTAGCTGGAACACCCACTGCAAGGCTAGCTGGAACACCCACTGCAAGTGGTTCTATAGCAAAAAAGCAGACCTCCCCCTCCCTCTTGCTCTGCATATGAAAAGACTCTTTACACAAACAGGAGCAAGCTGGAGTAGGTATACATCAGTATTCTCCCAAAACTTTGGGGCTTGGTTAGGAGCCTGAAAATCAGCACAACGTTTTTTTAAAAATAAACAAAACTATACTTTAAAAAAAAAAAAAAAAAAACATTTCTGCAAAGAAAAATCTAGTGTATAATGTCCCTTTAACTGGCTGTAGCAGAGGATATAGGATGAGCATACACAATAGGCTTTTGATTAACAGAACAATGCAAGTTTATTATTATAATTAATAATTATAATACTAGAACTTTGAAATATTTTCAAAACATTTATATGCAGAAAAAAGTGGTTGCTGATATAAAGGCATATCGCGGGTTTGGTTCCAGACCACAGCAATAAAGCCAATATAGCAATAAAGTGAGTCACACTATTTTTTCCCCCCCAGTGCATATACAAGTTTTTTATTTTTTATTTTATTTTTATTCAGAAACAAAGAGTCGTGACATTGTACAATTATACAGTTATTTCCCCCATTATAGACCATGAAATATAAGTGTGATTCGCAGATCACCAATAATACACAGGTAGTATTAAATGAAAGAAACATACAGCTCACAGGTAGAAACCATATCAACACAAAATATTAAGCTCGTTCTTCATGAAGTAATTTTATACATGAAAAGGACAATAAACCTGGGAATATTATGACGTTTCTTAATCCAGGGGAAAGAACCAATGTGTCTCAATTTTATTAATAACATCAAACAAAACAAAATAAACTACTATAATACTAAGAGAGCAGCAATAATGGATTCAAAGAGTGTTTCTCATGTTAGCTATTGAATAATTTGTAAGGGCAGGGATTCAGAAAGCTGTGCCCCTCTCAGCAGATACATGTTAAGTTGAGTTACTACGATCTTAAATTTTAATTACTAGATTCTACAATACCAAGAGTTAAATGTAGGGTTTCTCTGCATTAGAGCCCTTGAGGACAGTGAGTTCATATATTAAGAAAGCCTATCAAAAGGTAAACTATATATGACCCCATGCAGTGCCCATGTAGAAGGTGTGTATAAGACTGGAGTTCTATGTGACTCACAACAGACACTAAGCTACCATAACCACAGAATGAGTTGAAGAGTCACGAAGCAATTTTTAGGCTTATAAAGTAGTGCTGAGTCAGAGGAGGGCAAAACAACTACATAATTACCCATTGATCACTAGATTGTTATCTCATTTATAAATGTAAAGAGATGAAGACATGAGAACATAACAAAGAACGTATTATAACAGCAAACAGGGCTATAAAACTAAAACAAGTTAGAGGCCTATTTATGTATTTCATATTAAGTTGCAGCATTGTAGGGACTGAACTAACAACTGAGAGTTACTAGCAAGATCCTAAGAGAGGCATAAGGGGGATTAAACCACAAATAAGTCTCTTTAATAACATCAGAGAATAGCTAGTTAAAGGTGTATCTCAAAGTTAGACTCAAATAGTGCAATTAAGATATAGTAAACAGTCATATAACAAGGTAATATAAGTATACGCAGGCAGGGCTAAGGCTCTCTATAAGTAGGAGGGAAATAACAGTGATTCTACGCAATATCTAAACCTCAAGCGTGATTATACAAGCAAAATTGTATGTAGAGTTACTTAGGATAGTCCCCTGTGATTTCAATATGTATTATAAGACCGTTATGGGCTGAGTTTTATGGTAGTGTGTATAGTTCAGTCAAAGCATGAGGCAATAGCCCAGGTTCAAATATACATGTAGGAAAGACACGAGGTAGTGAAATACACAGAGCCTTAATAAGCAATATTTATGTAACATGGTGGATAGACAACAAATGTGTTCAGACGTGAACAGTAACTATCAGAACCATGAGATCAACAATAGCACAGCTTTAGCTGATGGTACTATGCAAAATAGCATACTGTTATATAAAGTTTCCATTAAAAGTCTCTCTTGCCTGGAGGCATTTTTAAGTATAAGAGCAGCTGCAAAAGAAATATGAATAAGCTAGCCAACCCCCATGCGTTCAAAGTCTTGTAAGGGAATTGGTACATGAAAAACGTAGCACTAACTGAATCTCATTGGTTGTGTTGTTTCCAGTGCTTCGGGCATCTCATACGCCAATGTTGGGGGGACCAAGTAAGGCCAAGATAACTTCCCCTTATTACAAAAGGGGGTCAGCAGCTGAGTGGCATGTTCTCCTGGTTCTGCGTCCCGATTAGCTTTCTCATCCGCGGGGCACCCAAGAAAAGTTGCAGCAGCCAGTGTGTACTGAGATAAGTCCTTCAGCAATATCTCCAAACCGCAACATTGTGGCTCCGTTGCGAGTAAGCAATCCAGGCTCCTCTGCATACCAAGAGGATGCGCCAGTGGCGTAGCGTGGGGGGGGCCACAGGGGCGGTTGCCCCGGGCGCAAAATTCTGAGGGGCGCAAAATGCTTGGCTCCCAGCCTCCCCAGTCCCCACTATCTCAAGACAGTAGACAGTCACAGTCCCACTCCCAGCGGCGCTACAGGGAGGCTAAAAAATCTGACAGGCGCCTGCGCCCAGCCGTTCTGTCTCTCAAGTGAACTGTCTACTACTCTGAAGTCAAGACGTGCTGTGTAATGATTTAATTATCATAATTTTATGAGTGTAATCCTATCCAACCGTTACCTGCTGCTAGACTAGTGTTTACGCCACTAGTTAGCACGGTCCACTCCCACTCCCAGCGCACATGTCAGGAGGGAGGAAGAAGTCAGAGCAGCAGAGCCAGAGTGGAGTCAGACTGACTAGCACGCTGCGCCCGCAATGATAAGGTAAGTAGTGTCAACAAAAATTACCAAACTCATCACCGGGTCCGTATCAGAACCAGGTTAAAAAAATGTAAAAATAATAATAACTGGCTTTCACTTTAAAGCAGCATAGATCACTCTCACACTCTGGCATGCTGGCTCAGATGTATTTTAAAAATGAAATCCCATGTTTAAATATTAAACCATAAAAAATGTAATTGTTAAGTTTTATATAATGTACTTACTTAATGTATATAATAAAGTAATGGCTGCCTGCAACCATATTGAATCCTAATTTTTAAGGATGAATGTAGAGTTTAGAATTCTATCTATCTATCTATCTATCTATCTCTCTCTCTATATATATATATATATATATATATATATATATATATATATATATATATATATTGATATATATAGTATATATTTTTGTTGTTAAAATAAAGCTTTGTTTGTTTTAAAACAAAAACCTGTCTCCTAAGTTGTTGAGCTGTCTCCTAGATTCAAAGCAAATTTGCCAATCCCTACTGTACTGGTGGAAGAGACTCAGTCAGTGCTAATGGATTAGGGGGGCGCAATTCTTGCCTTGCCCTGGGCGCTGAGAAGCCACGCTATGCCACTGGGATGCGCTGACTTATTAGCGCCGAGCTCATGCACAGAGGAGAGTGGATTTTCCACAGGGAGGGCTTTAGATCCGTTATCCGTCACTAAGTGAAGTGCACAGACAGAATCACAGGGTGAATCAGATATCCATGGATCGTCAATGTCCACATGTTGTGGTTCCAGTGCAGAGTAGCTTTGTTGGGAATTAACTTGATCTGCTTCCAAAAGACATGATCGATTCACGTTTTGAGCTATCCCTATTAGATTCTCACAGCTACTGAGTAGACGATCCATTTTATTTGAGAACATTTTTGGTATGCCTCACGGCAAAGTCCTCCTCTGTATCCATTTCCGCGTGGGTAGCAGAGGCAGGCACAGCCAGTTATAGTATTAAATGCCTTCCGGGGTAGAAGTGATCTAATTTCTTCTATCTACTGAAAGTTCCCGGACACTTACTTGTCAAGGGAAAGGTAGATGGCAATAGTTAGTGAATGCAAAATAAAGTTTAGAAGAGAGTTTCTGCAGAGCAGAAGAGTCCTGCATCCATCTTGGGGAGCCGCCCACCGGAAGTCGCATATACAAGTTTTATTTACACTATACTGTAAACTATTAAGTGTGCAATAGCATTATGTCTAAAACAACTACATACCCTTATTAAAAAATAGTTTATTGCTAAAAACTGCAAAACATCATTTGAGCCTTTAGTGAGTCATAATCTTTTTGCTGGTGGTGTGAATATATAGGTGTGTATATATGTGCATTCATGTGTTTATATGTGTATATATGTGCATTCATGTGTTTATATGTGTATATATGTGCATTCATGTGTTTATATGTGTATATATGTGCATTCATGTGTTTATATGTGTATATATGTGCATTCATGTGTTTATATGTGTATATATGTGCATTCATGTGTTTATATGTGTATATATGTGCATTCATGTGTTTATATGTGTATATATGTGCATTCATGTGTTTATATGTGTATATATGTGCATTCATGTGTTTATATGTGTATATATGTGCATTCATGTGTTTATATGTGTATATATGTGCATTCATGTGTTTATATGTGTATATATGTGCATTCATGTGTTTATATGTGTATATATGTTGGAAAAACACAGGGTTACCACAAACCTTCAATTTGTAAAAAGAGCAATATCTGAAAAGGGAAATAAAGCGAAGCACAATAAAATGAGGTATGCCTGTATATATACTGGTCATATATAATAAATCTGCTGTTGTCAAAGCTGATTGTATGAGCACTTTTGTCATATTATTTATAGTGACACTTTTTTCTAATTACTAGTGGGTACAGCTCATTTTAGTAGCAAAATAATTGCTTATCTGACGTTAGCAAGTACAGAAAATCTTATGTATGTAGTGTTCCAGTTAGTTTATTCTCAACTGACATATGTCTAATATATATATATATATATATATATATATATATATATATATATATATATATATTAAGTCCGAAAATTGGATATGCACACCTATCTTCCAAGTAAGTAACAACGACTGGGGTGCTGAATCAAAAAGTTAAATAAAAAATCAGTATTAAGGACAGAACTCTCTGGTTTTTAAATAAAACGTAGCTTTTATTAATCCATATTGTTAAAAGAAAAGTCCCTAAATGGCACCTTTATCAAATGGCTAGAGTGAATGACATAAAAGAAGTCCTCATCAGACATCCAAAGGGTGCTGTTTTAAAAAAATAAAATAAACATCCATTATATATATTTATACCCTTACTAGCTGTGCAGCCAAGAGACCCCAACTTCGGCATTGGCCGTGCGTCAGCATAAAAGACCCGCTCCGTCTGGATGCTACATAGAGCATGATTGGAGCACAGCATCATGTGCTATGCCAATGCAAATTACTATTGTGTAGGGTTACTCTTTAAGTCCAATTGTGCTTTTCACAGAGGAGAACTTTCCTGAAGTATTTCTGTCTGATCATCCCTAGTAAGGTCAGTCCAGCCCCAAATTACCAAGCAATTCTCCACTGTACAAGGAACATGGCAACCTCAGACGATTGGTTTGGCCTCCTGTGGGCCTCATCAGTAAAATGCAGCCATATCCCTCTAAGCACATTGGGCATGTCTGGTTTTGCCCATCACCCTTAGGGTCATAATCCAAATGCATACAAAAAGAGAGGAGCCCTACCAGGGACAAACAGCAGCCTCTTTTAGCCCCATTTTGCTTTTCACAGAGAACTTTCCTCAAGTGTGTGTGTGTGTGTGTGTGTGTATGTATGTATGTATGTATGTATGTATATATATATATATATATATATATATATATATATATATATATATATAGTTTAAATAACTGTTTTTTGTTTTTTACCAATATACTAGTTCCTCTGCTACCTAGATCATTTTATGTAGTAGCACTTTGGATATAGACATCATTGATTGCATACCTAATTTTGCAATCAATGATGCATACATTTTTCCCCCAGTAAGTTTCACCAAACAAATCCCCACACAAACTGTGCTAATAAGATAGTTTTATATGCAGATAATTTTCCATCCCACATTAGATGCAATTGTTTTGAGAAAAAAAAGTGACATTTAATTTCATCAAAGTGATTATATTCTGCGCAGAAATGTGTATCTTCCCACAACTAAGATAGTTATACCAGTAATCTCCCCACCCCCTACATACTGTAAGTGCTTTACTGGTCTCTCTTGATTTGCCAACCTCCCACCTATGTACAGCCCTGGTCAAATTACAGTTTCCTGGAATCAGGCAGGATGAAATATACACTAAATATTACTGCAAGCAGGTTTGCTGTCAATATACTGTATGTACCAAAGGCAAAATATAGTGCTTGGATTCACTCCTAATTCAAATAACTCAACAACAAAAAAATGTGTTGTGTTCTGAGAAGTCAGTTTAAGATTTTTGATGCATCTGAATTAAAGTTTTCCTTTTCAAAGTTTTTTTTTTTTTAAACCATTACTGCATTTAGCTGATTTAGAGCTAGAATATAAGTAGCGGACTAAAGTTAGTACAGGGGAGATATTACAATATTGCGACCGCGCTAACATGCATGCGTATTCAAGATGAAAGAAAATGTACACTGCCGAGAGCAATCTAAGGCCTAGATTTGGAGTTTGGCGGTAAAAGGGCTGTTAACGCTCCGCGGGCTTTTTCCTGGCCGCACCATAAAATTAACTCTGGTATCGAACAAACAAACAAATGCTGCGTTAGGCTCCAAAAAAGGAGCGTAGAGCATTTTTACCGCAAATGCAACTCTCGATACCAGAGTTGCTTACGGACGCGGCCAGCCTCAAAAACGTGCTCGTGCACGATTCCCCCATAGGAAACAATGGGACTGTTTGAGCTGAAAAAAAACCTAACACCTGCAAAAAAGCAGCGTTCAGCTCCTAACGCAGCCCCATTGTTTCCTATGGGGAAACACTTCCTACGTCTGCACCTAACACCCTAACATGTACCCCGAGTCTAAACACCCCTAACCTTACACTTATTAACCCCTAATCTGCCGCCCCCGCTATCGCTGACCCCTGCATATTTTTTTTAACCCCTAATCTGCCGCTCCGTAAACCGCCGCAACCTACGTTATCCCTATGTACCCCTAATCTGCTGCCCTAACATCGCCGACCCCTATATTATATTTATTAACCCCTAATCTGCCCCCCTCAACGTCGCCGACACCTGCCTACACTTATTAACCCCTAATCTGCCGAGCGGACCTGAGCGCTACTATAATAAAGTTATTAACCCCTAATCCGCCTCACTAACCCTATCATAAATAGTATTAACCCCTAATCTGCCCTCCCTAACATCGCCGACACCTACCTTCAATTATTAACCCCTAATCTTCCGAGCGGAGCTCACCGCTATTCTAATAAATGTATTAACCCCTAACGCTAAGTCTAACCCTAACACTAACACCCCCCTAACTTAAATATAATTTACATCTAACGAAATAAATTAACTCTTATTAAATAAATTATTCCTATTTAAAGCTAAATACTTACCTGTAAAATAAATCCTAATATAGCTACAATATAAATTATAATTACATTGTAGCTATTTTAGGATTAATATTTATTTTACAGGCAACTTTGTAATTATTTTAACCAGGTACAATAGCTATTAAATAGTTAAGAACTATTTAATAGTTACCTAGTTAAAATAATAACAAATTTACCTGTAAAATAAATCCTAACCTAAGATATAATTAAACCTAACACTACCCTATCAATAAAATAATTAAATAAACTACCTACAATTACCTACAATTAACCTAACACTACACTATCAATAAATTAATTAAACACAATTGCTACAAATAAATACAATTAAATAAACTAGCTAAAGTACAAAAAATAAAAAAGAACTAAGTTACAAAAAATAAAAAAATATTTACAAACATAAGAAAAATATTACAACAATTTTAAACTAATTACACCTACTCTAAGCCCCCTAATAAAATAACAAAGCCCCCCAAAATAAAAAATTCCCTACCCTATTCTAAATTAAAAAAGTTACAAGCTCTTTTACCTTACCAGCCCTGAACAGGGCCCTTTGCGGGGCATGCCCCAAGAATTTCAGCTCTTTTGCCTGTAAAAGAATAAATACAATACCCCCCCCAACATTACAACCCACCACCCACATACCCCTAATCTAACCCAAACCCCCCTTAAATAAACCTAACACTAAGCCCCTGAAGATCTTCCTACCTTGTCTTCACCATACCAGGTTCACCGATCCGTCCTGGCTCCAACATCTTCATCCAACCCAAGCGGGGGTTGGCGATCCATCATCCGGTGCTGAAGAGGTCCAGAAGAGGCTCCAAAGTCTTCCTCCTATCCGGCAAGAAGAGGACATCCGGACCGGCAAACATCTTCTCCAAGCGGCATCTTCGATCTTCTTCCATCCGGTGCGGAGCGGGTCCATCTTGAAGCAGGCGACGCGGATCCATCCTCTTCTTCCGTTGTCTCCCAACAAATGACGGTTCCTTTAAGGGACGTCATCCAAGATGGCGTCCCTCGAATTCCGATTGGCTGATAGGATTCTATCAGCCAATCGGAATTAAGGTAGGAATTTTCTGATTGGCTGATGGAATCAGCCAATCAGAATCAAGTTCAATCCGATTGGCTGATCCAATCAGCCAATCAGATTAAGCTCGCATTCTATTGGCTGTTCCGATCAGCCAATAGAATGCGAGCTCAATCTGATTGGCTGATTGGATCAGCCAATCGGATTGAACTTGATTCTGATTGGCTGATTCCATCAGCCAATCAGAAAATTCCTACCTTAATTCCGATTGGCTGATAGAATCCTATCAGCCAATCGGAATTCGAGGGACGCCATCTTGGATGACGTCCCTTAAAGGAACCGTCATTAGTCGGGAGACAACGGAAGAAGAGGATGGATCCGCGTCGCCTGCTTCAAGATGGACCCGCTCCGCACCGGATGGAAGAAGATCGAAGATGCCGCTTGGAGAAGATGTTTGCCGGTCCGGATGTCCTCTTCTTGCCGGATAGGAGGAAGACTTTGGAGCCTCTTCTGGACCTCTTCAGCACCGGATGATGGATCGCCAACCCCCGCTTGGGTTGGATGAAGATGTTGGAGCCAGGACGGATCGGTGAACCTGGTATGGTGAAGACAAGGTAGGAAGATCTTCAGGGGCTTAGTGTTAGGTTTATTTAAGGGGGGTTTGGGTTAGATTAGGGGTATGTGGGTGGTGGGTTGTAATGTTGGGGGGGGGGTATTGTATTTATTCTTTTACAGGCAAAAGAGCTGAAATTCTTGGGGCATGCCCCGCAAAGGGCCCTGTTCAGGGCTGGTAAGGTAAAAGAGCTTGTAACTTTTTTAATTTAGAATAGGGTAGGGAATTTTTTATTTTGGGGGGCTTTGTTATTTTATTAGGGGGCTTAGAGTAGGTGTAATTAGTTTAAAATTGTTGTAATATTTTTCTTATGTTTGTAAATATTTTTTTATTTTTTGTAACTTAGTTCTTTTTTATTTTTTGTACTTTAGCTAGTTTATTTAATTGTATTTATTTGTAGCAATTGTGTTTAATTAATTTATTGATAGTGTAGTGTTAGGTTAATTGTAGGTAATTGTAGGTAGTTTATTTAATTATTTTATTGATAGGGTAGTGTTAGGTTTAATTATATCTTAGGTTAGGATTTATTTTACAGGTAAATTTGTTATTATTTTAACTAGGTAACTATTAAATAGTTCTTAACTATTTAATAGCTATTGTACCTGGTTAAAATAATTACAAAGTTGCCTGTAAAATAAATATTAATCCTAAAATAGCTATAATATAATTATAATTTATATTGTAGCTATATTAGGATTTATTTTACAGGTAAGTATTTAGCTTTAAATAGGAATAATTTATTTAATAAGAGTTAATTTATTTCGTTAGATGTAAATTATATTTAAGTTAGGAGGGTGTTAGTGTTAGGGTTAGACTTAGCTTTAGGGGTTAATCAATTTATTAGAATAGCGGTGAGCTCCGCTCGGAAGATTAGGGGTTAATAATTGAAGTTAGGTGTCGGCGATGTTAGGGAGGGCAGATTAGGGGTTAATACTATTTATTATAGGGTTAGTGAGGCGGGTTAGGGGTTAATAACTTTATTATAGTAGCGCTCAGGTCCGCTCGGCAGATTAGGGGTTAATAAGTGTAGGCAGGTGTCGGCGACGTTGAGGGGGGCAGATTAGGGGTTAATAAATATAATATAGGGGTCGGCGGTGTTAGGGGTAGCAGATTAGGGGTACATAGGGATAACGTAGGTGGCGGCGCTTTGCGGTCGGAAGATTAGGGGTTAATTATTTTAAGTAGCTGGCGGCGACGTTGTGGGGGGCAGGTTAGGGGTTAATAAATATAATATAGGGGTCGGCGGTGTTAGGGGCAGCAGATTAGGGGTACATAAGGATAACGTAGGTGGCGGCGCTTTGCGGTCGGAAGATTAGGGGTTAATTATTGTAAGTAGCAGTGATGTGCAGTCACTAGAGGCAGGTGAGGCAGTGCTTCACCTTTCATATGGGCAAAAATATATATTTTTTTATTGGCTTTAAAAAAAAAATTTAATTTTTTTTCCCCAGCATTTTTTTTCACAGCTAGATGTTGTGCAATGGAGAGGCACAAGCAGGTCTGCCCACCATTACACAACATGCTGCGCCATCTACTGGATGACAGTGGTTAAGATCATTGCATGGCCCATAAGTGCTTTATTTGAGGCAGTCCTATTTGGGCTGAACCAATCCAGCGAGAGGCATTAGTAAGTGGAACATAGGGTTGGGGCTGGATGTTAAATCATATAAAACAAAACAAAAACAGAAAAAAACAACTTTCATATATTTTGTTGCTGTCCTGTGAACCTGCTAGCTTTGCTAAAGTGAAAAAGAGAGTTCTGTTCTTCCCCTCTAAGTGCAGTGGAATGTGCCACTGTCACTTCCTGAATCCTTACAGAGCAGGAAGAGAGAGGCACAGAGAGCAATGTTTCTGTTCAGCCACATTGAAGTAAGATTTTACTGAAAGGGATTCTGTTAGTGAAAATGATAATTTAATGAATGTGGTTTAGTGTTTTTTACTCTTTTACAGCAAGGTCGTTTTTGTATTTTGTTTACTCAAACTTTACACCCACTAACTTAGCAGCTTGCCTCTGTACTTCACACTAAATTATAGACTAATTTTATGAACTCTCTGTAGCTCTGCTGTTTTATTACTTTAAAATGCAGTGGTGCCCCCCCACCTTGTGTGTGTGTGTGTCTCTCTCTCTATCTATCCATCTCTCTCCTTATGTGTTGTTCTCCCCATGGTCTCTTTCTCTCGCTGTCTCTCTTCCTCCCCCTCTGACTCTCATCCCTTATGTAATGAAAGAATCTATAAGCATAATTTGCAGCATTAAAGAAAAAAGTATGTTTTAAACATATTTTAATGGGCATGGATTTGTCGATCTCATAATCAGAGCAGGCATTGTGTTATCTGCCAAGAGTTTCTGTTACAATCCTTTTAGACTAGAATCAGATGTTTACTAAGTTGACCAGTTTTCCAAGACACCATTTAAAGGGACATGAAACCCATATGAAACCCATATGCAAATTTAAATAACTTTCCAATTTACATCTAATATCTAATTTGCTTCATTCTTTTAATGTCCTTTGTTGAAAATCATATCTAAATATGCTCAGTAGCTGCTGATTGGTGGCTGCACATAGATACCTCATGTGATTGGCTCACCCATGTGCATTGCTATTTCTTTAACAAAGGATATCTAAAGAATGAAGGCGTATCCTAGCCACTGCCTCACCAACCTCTGACGTCACTGCACGTCACTGGTAAGTAGCTGGCGGCGACGTTGTGGGGGGCAGGTTAGGGGTTAATAAATGTAATACAGGGGTCGGCGGGGTTAGGGGCAGCAGATTAGGGGTACATAAGTATAACGTAGGTGGCGGTCGGCAGATTAGGGGTTAAAAATTTTAATCGAGTGGCGGCGATGTGGGGGGAGCTCGGTTTAGGGGTACATAGGTAGTTTATGGGTGTTAGTGTACTTTAGGGTACAGTAGTTAAGAGCTTTATGAACCGGCGTTAGCCAGAAAGCTCTTAACTCCTGCTATTTTCAGGCGGCTGGAATTTTGTCGTTAGAGCTCTAACGCTCACTTCAGAAACGACTCTAAATACCGGCGTTAGAAAGATCCCATTGAAAAGATAGGATACGCAAATGGCGTAGGGGGATCTGCGGTATGGAAAAGTCGCGGCTGAAAAGTGAGCGTTAGACCCTTTAATCACTGACTCCAAATACCAGCGGGCGGCCAAAACCAGCGTTAGGAGCCTCTAACGCTGGTTTTGACGGCTACCGCCGAACTCCAAATCTAGGCCTAAATTTGTACTTTTTTTTTTTTTTTTAGGGTTAAAAGGTATATATATTTAAAAATTAAAAGAACATTTTCTTCTATGTGAAGAACATTGGAATGTAAACCTTTGGGTTGAGTGCACTTGGTCTAACGCAGTGTCGGGTTAGCATACATGCCCCATTAAACTTTATGGGAAGAAGCTAACATGATATCCGAAGACCTGAAGTTAACACATGTCAGGTTTTGCTCACTTATGCTGGTTTTGCACCACTTGTAATCTAGCCCTTAAAGGGACATTCCAGCCAAAATTGGAAACCACATGGGTGCATTTCGGTATTGAATAGAAGCATTTTTGTCATATACATTTATTAGCAAAAATGCTTCTAATAAAAGCTATAGCTGTTTTAAAAGTGCATTTAAGTAGGCACCGTGCACCAGCATTTTAAACACAGCACTTGCTCAGAGAGCCTAAGGTGCTTTTACCATCTGGTAATGACTCAATTTGTTAATTGTTGACATGATAAAAGCCCCACTGATGATCCGAGCAGCTGCAGTATTTAAAATGTAGGTGCAGTGACAATATCTAGCTATGCTTCACATGCACGTGCAGAAAAAATGCTAACACTAAAACAGTGATAACTTTTACTAGAAGCATTTTTGCCAATACATGTATAATGCTAATATGTTTCTGTTCAAATATATAATTAATCTATGTGCAATTAAATTTTGACCGGAATGTCCCTTTAATGTGTAAAATATGTGCTCTGAATAATTTTTTGTCATTTAAAGGGGCATTAAGGTTATATGTAATTTTAAACAACTTTCCGTTTTACTTTTATAATCAAATTTGCTTTGCTCTCTTGTTATTCTTTGTGGAAGAGTGCATCTAGGTAGGCTCAAAGGACCTCAGCATTGTGCATGTCTCTTTAGCACTCTATAGTAGCTGTATTAGTAGAGTGCTTAAAGCACGTGTTCTCCTGAGGTACAATGAGCCTATCTAGATTTACTCTTCAACAGTAGATACCAAGAGAACAAAGCAAATTTGAAAATAGAAGTAAATAAGAAAGTTAATTAAAATTGCATGCTCTATCTGATTCATGAAACTTTAATGTCCCTTTACAGTTTTTGGGTGTTTTGTAGAAAAAAGACCATTGTCTGGGTATTGTAATGAGCTTTCAATCAATAGGAATACTGCAACAAGCTGTCTTCTTATTGGCTAACCTTTAGCAATTTTACTTATATCTCTGTTCTCCGAATGTTTGATCTATGCTATATTATTGAGTCATTTAGAAGAACTGTATAGAAGTATCTGCCCTGTATAAGTGTAATCATGAACTGTGATCACTTCTACTTCATAGCTGTTGTGTATATGTGGCTAATAGTTATTTTGTTGGAAATTAGTCAATATATTTTTTATTTGCACTTCTCTGGGTATTTATCTGAACCTTATGAGATCGCAGTCAGATTTACTTTTTAAATAATGTTCGTTACACCTGTGAAATTACTTGGAAGACTGACCGTAATCATTTAATCAAATAAAATATACTTGGAAATTGCAATACTTTCCTTCCACCATGGCGTTTCGCTTAAGTAGGTTTTGAAGGTATCTGTTTTGAGGGTTTCATTACTAGCGATGTCACGGATGCACTAAAGGTGAGTATTGAATTAACAAGAAGCCCAGAAACTGCCTGAGTCTGCTGTTCTTTCATCCAAAACATGAAATAATGCCCCTTTTTAGTTCCATATCATATATATCTTTTATTTTACTTCATAAATAACCAGCTCTCCCTCTTTCCCTTTTCTATTCAATTTCTTAGACTCATACAGAAATCCACCCCAGTAGATTTGTTTGTTTATTTTTGCTGTAGGTCTAACATAAGAGTTACGGTGCAGTGCCACCATTTTGACAAAACGCGGTCCTTTGTAAGATACTAATTCCCAAACATACCTCTCAACTGTCTTAAAAAGATACAGTCCATTTATAATTTCAAATAATATAACTCTGATGGTATTCCAATTTTTCCTCCATATCTGTTTTTTTTTTTTTCACTCCATTAGAAAAAGAGAGGTCAGGAATGTGTTTGCTCTGTTTTATTATAAAAAATGACAAATAATGATCTTTACCTCTTGGGGCAGACCCTAGCTCAGGTATACAAGTAATTAATTCTCTCTCTAAGTCTGGCAAAAGATTTATGAATGAGTTCCGAGTTTTACCATTGGAATGTCAACAATGATATGTTGACACATTGGTGCTATAAAGAATTAACATTTCAGTATTGATGATTGTGTCACTGAAGCGGTTAAGTCTTGACATCAGGAAACATTGATCAAAAACACCCACATTCTGGAGTTCCAAAGGGAAGTACGGAGGTTCCATTATAGTGCTAACATTGCTGTATAACAACACTTCAGAATCTAGGTGCTCTTTCCAGTCGTGTGCCTAACAAGCTTATGATAGGTAAGATATGTTTACACATCTGAAGATCATAATATAATGAGTGAGGTTTTTTGAGAGAATCTAGGCCTTGGCATATTAGTATGTGTGTTACATGGTGCATAAGCTGCAAAGAAGTTAACTGAAAAGGTGATAGTGTTAATTTTATGTATTTTATATATAAAATGTTCAATGTAGTTCAACTTCATAGCTGTTAGAGGGTTATGGTGAATTGAGAAGCAACTTTCATTGGCAGAAAATATATAAATGGAAATACCTGTATATGTGTGTGTTAATGTGTGTTATTTTTTAGTTGTGCATTTTTTCTGAATCTAGTACAAATGCTGTTTAATGTGTTTGCTCTAAAATGCATCTGAAAAGTTTATACAACATGCTTTACTTCTTAGGATTTGTTGGATCATGATGTCTTTCTAACTCTGTCTTTAATTCATAGGTGCCTTCCGACCTCACAATGCCTCAGTTTACTTTTGCGTGTTTCTGTGGACTTCATGGGTTCTGCAAAATGAAACCTAAGAAAGAGGAATCACAGACTGAACAGGAGACATCAGTGTGAGGGACACTATTCTAACTACACTACCTGGGTTAAATAGATCACCCTTGTGAAAGGGCCTCAAATGCTATAGGGATGCAATAACCCATGATAACCTAGTAATATTATCTTAACTCCTTCACTGCCATAGTGGACTGAATAATGTTGCTGTGCAACATTTTACAGTTCTCTCTGGCAGGAATGGAGTTTAACAGGAGTTGAACATTCCCATCTCAAGGCAAGTCCGAATGTTGATTTCTCAGTAGTTGACAATCTGAAGAGGAAATAGATATCAAAGCTTCCAGGTGAAGTAACCAGTATTTTAGTTCTCTTCATTTACTATCTGGATCCTCACTACACAAAGTAGGGCACAGGTAGAGGAATGAGATCTTTTTAGGTGCAGAAATCTCATGACAATTGAATGAATCTTATTGTTTTATACTTAAATATTTAAATAGATTTTTATAGATTTTTTTTATTAACAACATACAATATTCTATGAAAGCACAAATGAACTTGATGACATAATGAGATGTTGTTTGAGAAGAAATATGTTTATATTGTTGTCAAAACAGGCCAAGACCTAGTGTCACGGCTAAGATAGACAGAAAGTTTGTATCCCTCGTTTATTTGCTGTGCAAAAATCGATAAAACACTATCATTACACTCATCAATATCATTTAAGAAAAGTATGTTTCATCTGAGATATATCTCCAGAATTATAACTTAACTATATTGTGTAGCATATACATACCCCTTCTATATTTTAATAGAACAAGCAGAAATGTTTAAATGGCAATTAGAAGTTTTAAGTGGTTTCACCCTTAGGGGTAAATTTACTAAATGTCGAGAAGACATGACTCACTATGGAATCTGCTTTACATAGCTAAATGCAGACAGCATATTCTGTCGCATGTATCATTGCATGTATCATTGCACAAGCATTTCTAGTGAAATGCTTGTGCAATCCCGCCCCCTGCTCACTGGTGGCCAATCGGCCGCTAGCAGGGGCTGTCACTCATCCCGATAGGATTGGGATGATTTCAATCCGTCACCTAAAAGGTGGTGGAAAGGTTAGGGAGCAGCGGTCTTAACACTGCAGCTTCCTAACTACCGTTTCAGGCGAGCATGAAATGATGGGACTCTGAAGCAGCATCCGCTACTTCATTAATGGAGCCCTTAAACCTTAATTCCACAGATGTCAGAATATAGCGTGTAATAAAATTACTCCCCCCCCCCCCAAATCAAATACACCTGTATAAGGTTTACACTTTGAATTAATTTTAACCCTGAAATAGGATCAGATTTGATGAAATAAATTGGCATAAAACTAAAAATCTGATCTACTATAAAATGTTTTATTAGAAATAGAAAAGCATGCAATGTACCATTTACCTTGGCTACTGTTCCAAATTTACCACTGAAAACGGCTTTTTCTACATCCACTCAGAAGACACAATACATTGCTTTTCCTGAGTTATACAAAGCCAGTGAACCAATAGAAGTTGGAATCTACATATACTTGCCAATGACTGGCCATGTATTTTTATGACTGACTTAGCAGAGGAAAATTAAAGGGACATTAACATATATTCTAATTTATTTGTGATAAGCACTACAAGTAATCGAACAGTTTATGATGTATACCTTATTTTTTTTTATTTTAAAACGAAGATCAGATTACTAGAATAATTGCTCTGAGAGCAGTCATCATTCAGCTTCTCTTTCTACTTTTATCTGCACGGTGAAAAAAACAACCAATCAGTATCCTCAGTGCTGAGTTTACACATTCCTTTACTGTGATCTCATGGGATTTCCTAGTAAACATCATTGAAATTAGGAGGGAAATAAATCTTGAGACTAGCATCCTGATTGGATGTTTAAACTTCCAATTCCTCAAGCTGTAGCTGAACAAATTGTTAGGTAAACAATCTTATTAGTTGACACAGAGTTGCTCACTTGTTGTTTTTTTTTAATCAGCTTTTAACAGATATGCTGCATTACTTTCAAGTTTTTTAGTAATCGGGTAACATGTCCCTTTAACTGTGTTTAACTCCTTTGCAAATATCTGAGCAATAATAAAATGCTCTATTATGTCATTTTATGGTGCCAAACTCTGCTAAATGTTACACCATTAATGCATAGATCAGTGCACATATAGCTGTAGGAGATACGATAAAACAGATGAAGAGGCTTTTTAAGGGGTGTGTCTACAAAGTACTGTGATATTTTTAACAAAATGACAGTTTTATATTACTGCAAGGCATTTATTTTTCTATGTGCAGCTTTGCAGTGTTTTATAAATCAAATTATTGTTCTAGTTTGGAAAGAATCTGGAGCAAAATCTCACTAATATTAACACTCTTTAACAGTGCAATGTAGTACATAATAGTAAAGATATATGGGCCTAGGGACAAGTTTTAGTTTGGTGCCACTTACAATAAAGTACTGTAGTATTTCTACATACTAAGTTTAAAAGTGGAGTTAATAATGAAGGCCGAGATGCTAATTTACTTGAATGCAGACACCCCAACTGTTTGCCTAAAAGTGATGGTATATCCGAGCATTTAAAAAACGCTAGAATTTACCATCACTGAAAATAAACTAGACTCCTCGCAAAAGTCAGCTGCTCTGGGCCGCCCACGGCATAGTGCTCTTTTCTCATTGAGGTGATGTTTTAACCTCTAAACCAATAGCGGTGCTAGTCATATGACAGTATTCTGTTTGCTAGCATGGGTATTGGTTTAGTGGTGAAAATGTCACCTTATTGAGTAAAGAGTGAGTTTATAACCCTTTTTTCACAAACTGATCACTGATAGTCCAGTTTAATTTTAGTGATGGAAAATCCTAGTGTTTTTTAATTGCTCATATGTACCATTTCTTCAAAGTATAGACCCCATACATCATTTTGATTAGTTATTGTTATATACTAGAGAAGTATCCTGCAACTGGTCCTACATCTATAAGCTTGTAAGAAGTACATGAAATATTTAAATATTCATTGTTTGTTAGTAGCCGAAAATGTCCACCAAGCTCCGCCCACCTATTGTATTTATATTCTGTTATGTTAAATTTCTCCAATCACTATCAACTCTTAAATAAGTTTTTCTACTCGCACATGCTGATTTTTGCATGTGCAATTTGAAATAACTAACTGAAAAATATTAAACGTGCACTGCAAAACTGTCATACAAGTAAATAGCTGAATGGACAAGAAGGAAGCTGTGGGCGGAACTTGGCAGCCATTTTTGTCTGCTAACAGACGATGATTATTTAAAAGTTTTATGTACTTTTTACAAGCTTATAGATGTGGAACCTCTTCAAGATGCTTGTCTGGTATGTATTAATAAGTAATAAAGAATAAGTATTGAGTCTAGACTGTCCCTTTAAATTTGGAGGTTTGCTTTGCTGCCCACAGCATCTATGGCCAGACAAATATCCAGTTGTTTAGGGACTTCCCCAGATCTACCCAGGATTCACTCAAATTCGCCCACCAAACCCATGGCACGCCCACACCGCATGTGACAAGTGTAATCGTTTCCAAATGTATCTGCCCCTCTTCACCTTCTTTACCCTGATATCCTACAACATGAGGAGTATTTAAAAAAATTGTTTAATAGTGTTATTTGAACTATATTTTTTTTTAACTAAGAAACTTTTACACAAATGAAATATCATCTTAATTCTCATGTACGATTGAAATGAAGTATTTCTAGATTGAAAACATGTTAATTATACAATGAATCAAAATGATATGATATTATTAATTGAACATGTGCTTTTAATTAATATTGATTATAAGATTATAATCAAGGGTTGTGATAACATATTCTCAGTATTATTATACTACCTGCATGAAAAACAGGAAGTGCTAAGAGATTTAGTTTATGATTTAATGTGGCATTATTATGGTCATTAATAGTGTAGAAAAAAGACTGTAGGGATATGTATAAAATATAGCATCATGAGATAGTTCCATCAAGTGCCATGCAATGAATTTTTATTGCTAGATTTGGAACTAGAGACTCAAATAAACTAAAATAAAAAGTCTATACTGAACTTAAGGGGACATACAAGAGCAATACAAATGTTTCAAAACTAGAGCATGTTATTATTGAACTATTGCTTACAGAGAACATGCCTTTACCCCCTGCAAAGGGTTTTTACATATACATAGGCCTTCTTTATAAAACTGCGGGCACATACACAGCCTCAGATGCAATATCAGGTGACAGAATTTATCATTGCACAAGAATTTTATTGTGCAGCCCGCCCCATGCTCTTGCACAACCAATTGTGAGGCAGGAGGGCTTGTCAATCATCCCAGGCGCACGAGTCCAGGATGATTGCCATCCACAACCTCTGAGATTGCAGAAAGATTAAGAAGCAGCGGTCTTATGACCACAGCTTTTTTTAACTTGCAGTCTTGCATAAATGAATCCCATAGTTAAAACCAGGTCTGGACCAGCAGTGCAATACTAGCTTAGCGGAACACGGCTCCTGAGCCAATCAATGTGTGTAGCCACAAATCACAGGGCTTGTTTAATGAGGACTGCTAGTGCATTGGTACTTTGGAGCTTAAAGGGACATGAAACCCCCAAAAAATCTTTCATGATTCAGGTAAAACAGTCAATTATAAACAACTTTCTAATTTACTTCTATTATCTAATTTGTTTCATTCTCTTGGTATCATTTGTTGAAGGAGCAGCAATGCACTACTGGTTTCTAACTGAACACATGGGTGAGCCAATGACAATCAGTATATATATGCAGCCACCAATCAGCAGCTAGAACCTAGGTTCTTTTCTGCTTCCAAGCTTGCCAAGATAAACCTTTCAGCAAAGGATAACAAGAGAAGGAAGCAAATTAAATAATAGACATAAATTGGAAAGTTGTTTAAAATTGTATTCTCTATATGATTCATGATATAAATGTTTTGGGTTTCATGTCCCTTTAACTATACGTTTAACCCCTGTGCAGGTTAAACACATACTTCTATTCAAGCAATAGTGTACTTATATAATGCTCTGTCCTTTTAAAGCAATGGATAGAAAATAGAATATATGTATTAATAAGTATATAGATACTCAGCATCACCAGGATCAGCATACTCAGAATCACTATATATACAGTGCATTATGGGAATTATCATTGAATAGCTACCATCATGCAGCAGCATCTCATTTACAGTGTACATATGCTCAGTATAATTATAGAGTGCTGCATGTTCATTACCATAAAATACTCTATAAGGAAGCACATTATTTTACATTATATAGCTATAAATACAAATAAAATATATAGCTATAAATAGACAGCACAGTATTGATCACTGTAATAATTATACAAAATTATACATTTTTATTATGTTTATGGATATAATACTTATCAGACTTGCATAGTTTAAATGATTATCAATCAGTTCTCATTGTGCAAAGCAGCACATTTATTATCAGTGTACAGATAATTATAATGTAGCCGTGTGAAAAGTTCATTGGTAGATGTACAGTGGAGCTTGTTCATTATCATTGTAAAAGCACTCGGTATCATTTATCCAGACATCCTGTTCATTATCAGATGATAGATAGACAGTACTGTTATACAGTGCAATCTGTCCAGTGTACTCAGTACTATAACTCAATACAGACTGTTCATTGTACACAAATAGGTACTCTGTGCAGCATAATTATTATTAGTATATAGATATTATGGGGTCAATTTAACAAAGTGCAAACGGACATGATACGATGTAGCGTATCATTTCCGCCGCACATCGATAAATGTCGATAGCATACGCTGTCGGCATTTATCATTGCACAAGCACTTCACCAGAACTGCTTGCAATGCCGCCCCCTGCAGATTCACGGCCAATCGGCTGCTAGCAGGAGGTGTCAATCACCCCGATCGTATAGGATTGGGCGGATTGAAGACCAAAGCCTCAGAGGCAGCGGACAAGTTATGGAGCAGTGGTCTTTAGACCGCTGCTTCATAACTGCTGTTCCTGGCGAGCCTGAAGGCTTGCACGGATAATTCGGCCCCTATGTATCATTATACAGCACAACATGTGCATTATGCGTGCACAAATATACAGCATAATTATATGGTGCCACATTCCATTATTAATGTATAGATCACAATCATTACATCTTTCTACATGCTCATAAGGAATGGTTCAGAAAATTGACACACAGAAAAATGTTATTACCTCCATTCTGCATGAAAAACACATAGCAGTAATTAACCCTTTACAAGCAAATGCACATCTGTGCAGGGTATGTGCAACTGACATTGCATATTACAGGAGAATTAAGAGTTGCCATATTTGAGATAATTTACTTCTACCTGACCAGAAGTGGCACTTTTCAGGTAGAAAGCAGTAGCCAACATTTAAAACTAGGGAGACAAAAGTGTATATAGCTTGGTGACAATACTGTTTGCAGCATCTCAAAATGTGCCGCCACATTTTATTAGCTACCCACTATATAGGCATTTGCCTATTAGCCCCCGAGTCAGATAATTCTGTATACTCTAAATACTCTACAGAGAAAAAGTGGGGGGGGGGGGCAAAGGAGTTAGAAAAGAAAAAACAACCAAACAACAAAGGTAGGAATATATACTAGAAGTTTCAGTGTCATATATATATATATATATATATATATATATATATATATATATATATTATTGTTATACTTTATTTATAAAGCACCAACATATTCCACAGAGCTGTCTATGGGTACAATTTATATAAGTAAAACAATTATACAATACTTGTAAGAGACAAGACAAAAATTTGACAAAGAAACACAGGAGGAATTGAGGGCCAGGGTACTTACAATCTAAAAGGATAGAAGGGTGGGAAACAGGAAGTGAGGACTGCAAGGGTGTTAATACAGAGTTTAATGAGGGCAATTATTAGGTAGGTGAAATTCATTTGTTACTGAGTTGGGTGGTAGGCTTCCCTGAATAAAAATTTCTTTAGGGAGAGTTTAAAAGAAGGCAGACTAGGGGAAAGCGAGGACGATCGAGGATTGGTGCCCCACGAGAGAAGTTCTGCAGTCTAAAATAGGAAGAGGTGATTACTGAAGATGCAAGGAGTAGGGCATTGTTTAATCTTAGTAGAAGGACTGGAGTATATTTGTTGTTTAGTGAGACCAGGTAGTGGGGGGGGGGGGTTTGGTAAGGGAGTTGTAGCTCAGGGTAAGAATTTTGAATTTATTTCTGGTGTGAATGGGGAGCCAGTAAAGGGACTCTCAGAGAGGTGCAGCAGATACAGAGCGACAGGAAAGGTGGATTAGCCTGGCAGAAGCATTTAGGATGGATTAAAGAATGAGAGGCAGGAGAGAGGAAGGTCAGTGAGTAGGTTATTGCAGTAGTCAAGTCTGGAAATTACAAGGGAGTGGATTAGTTGCTTAGTGGTGTCAGCGCTAACAAACAAGCAAATTTTGGAAATATTGCATAGGTGGTTGTAGCAGAATGAAGAGAGTGATTGGATGTGGGGGATGAAGGACAGACTGTAGTCAAATGTAACGCCAAGGCAGCAGACTTGGGGTGATAGGGAGATTGTGATGGATATGTTAATTTTTAGGTGGTGAGGGGCCATCCGGGAAGGAATGCCAGATAAGCAGTCACTGATGTAAGAAAGGACAGAGAGAAGAGGTGGAGAGGTAGATTTGTGTGTCATCAGCATAGAGGTGATATTTAAAGCCATAGCTTTTGATAAGTTTACCAATTTAAGAAGTATAAATGGAGAAGAGTAGAGGACCCAGGACAGAGCCTTGAAGTACTCCAAAAGACACAGGCATTGAAGAGGAGGGGTCGCAAGCAAATAACACAGAAAAGAACCTGTTAGGCAGATGAGTGGATCCAAGAGAGCCATGTCACAGAGACCAAGAGAGCTGAGAGTCTGTAGGAGGAGGGAGTTGTCAACTGTGTCCAAGGCAGCTGAGACGTCAAGTAAGATAAGCATAGATTAGTGGACAATACTTTCAGCAGACAGAAGATCGTTCGTAAATTTGGTGAGGGCAGTTTCAGTTGAGTGTTGGGGACAGAAGCCAGATTGCAGGGGGTCAAGCAAGGAGTTGGAGGACAGGAAATGGGTTTAGCAGTCATAAACTAGTTTTTCCAGGAGTTTTGATGTTAATAGAAGCAGTGATATGGGGCAGTAGTGTGCAGGAGAAATAGGGTCAAGAGAGAAGGCTTTTTTGAGTATGGGAGTGACCTTTGCATGTTTGAAAGAAGATGGGGATGAACCGGTATTCACAATCCATAATCTGATGAGTATGTTCCTCGACTGTGCATTTGTATGTTTAAGTGCACCCTGGGCATTTGTTCACTGTGAAGACCATATATACAGTATGTATACAGTGCATTGTGATGGGAAGTATACATAAATACATTGTTATACAAAGCTGCATGTCCATAGTCATGTAGTTTTATTTATACAATACAATTTATTTACTAGTGGATAGGAACTCCATGATATTGTACAGCATATTCATAATAAGTGTATAATCAATCTGCATCTTTTTGATCTGCACATAGACTGAAAGCACCATTATATATAATTATCTATAAGCATTATAGTGCACTTACTATATTAGTAACATGCTATAAAATAAATATTGGGCAGCATGTTCATTAGAAGAGTATAGTCATTCTGCATCTTTATACAGTACAGCATATCAATATCAGTGCATGACTACACATTACCATATTACATTACATTTCATTATATTTATTATTAGTGCATTGATCCTGATTGCTTGTATAGTACATCACATATTCTTTATCTTTTTATAAATACTCAGGATCCGTTTACAGAACAGCATATTCATAAGTAACATATATATATATATATATATATATATATATATATATCACCAGGATCATTATATAAGGCAGCAAATTAATTAACAGTCTATGAATATTAAGGTTCTAAACAAGTGCAACATATTCATTGTCAGTGTATAGCAACACTTTTTCATTATACGGAAAACATGTTCATTATCAGTGAACAGATACTCAGTGCAAGATTTATTACAAGGTTGAAGGCTCGCTCAATTGAGCCTGCAACTAATATTTATGAAGCAGGATGCCAACTGGAGTTCGCCTATGAAAATCACCCCGGATTCATTTGACCGGGGTGATTGACAAGCCCTACTCTCACGGAATTGGTTGCTTGATGATATGGGGGGTAATGTATGACTGTTTTCTCATGAAATGCTAATTTTGGAGAACACATTCACCCCATAATTTGTGATAAGATGCAGAAAGGTTCATAACAAGTGAATCCTGTCTGGTCGCAAATTGATTAATCTTGCCCTCAGTATAATAATACAGCTTGCCCTCAGTTTATCAAAACCATATAGCACTATACAAAGCAGCATTTGTATACACAGCAAATATATTATCATTTTATAGTGCAGTATATTCTTTATGAGAATATTTTATTCACAGTAACTATTCACCATTTAACATATATCATTGTCGGTTTACAGAAATGGGCCAAAATCAATTTTTTTGATACTTGATACAGAGTTTTAGTACTCTATACTCAGTATTTGCAGCTTCAAGGTTTCCATATATTTTAACACTGAATGACTGAATGTAATATATGAATATTGAATGTAACTTTACAAGCTTTGAATGTAATAGGGAAAACAGATCCTGATACTATTTTTAACAGTATTGATCAATCATAATACTCCATCATTATAATGTGCAGAAAATTATTTAAAGGGTCAGTAAACACGTTGAGATTGTAATATAAAATGCTGAATTAGGCACAGTAAAACAACTTTATGATACGTTCATTATTTATTTTGCCCCCTGTTCCTGTAATTTAAGTCTGAAAATTGGGGATTGTCCATTTCTGAAAACTGCTCATGGCTGGCTATACAAGCCTAACCTTGCCACATTTGTCCTTTGTGTGTTATCTTACATTTTCTGCTGCCGCAAAAAAATTGAGATTTTGTTAAAGGGACAGTCAACACCAGAATTGTTGTTGTTTAAAAGATAGATAATCACAGTTATAATAATACACATTTTACCTCAGTAATTACCTTGTATCTAAGCCTCTGCAAACGGCCCCCTTATTTCAGTTCTTTTGACAGACTTGCATTTGAGCCAATCCGTGCTCACTCCTAGGTAACTTCATATGCGTGAGCTCAATGTTATCTATATGAAACACATGAACTAACGCCCTCTAGTGGTGAAAAACTGTCAAAATGCATTCAGATTAGAGGCAGCCTTCAAGGTCTAACACCTAGATTTAGAGTTTTGCGTTAGCCTTAAAAAGCAGCGTTAAGGGGTCCTAACACTGCTTTTTAATGCCCGCTGGTATTACGAGTCTGGCAGGTATAGGTGTACCGCTCATTTTTTTTCCGGGACTCGAGGCTACCGCAAATCCCCTTACGTCAATTGCGTATCCTATCTTTTTAATGGGATTTGCCTAACGCTGGTATTACAAGTCTTGGAAGAAGTGAGCAGTACAGCCTCTACCTCCAAGACTCCTACCGCATAAAAAAGTCAGTAGTTAAGAGTTTTATGGGCGCCGGAACATAAAGCTCTTAACTACAGTGCTACAAAGTACACTAACACCCATAAACTACCTATTAACCCCTAAACCGAGGCCCCCCCCACATCGCAAACCCTATATTAAAATTATTTAACCCCTAATCTTCCGACCGGACACCGCCGCCACCTACATTATACCTATGAACCCCTAATCTGCGGCCCCTAACATCTCCGACACCTATATTATATTTCTTAAACCCTAATCTGTACCCCCCAACGTCGCCGCCACCTACCTACACTTATTAACCCCTAATCTGCCAACCGGACATCGCCGCCACTATAACAAATGTATTAATCCCTAAACCGCCGCACTCCCGCCTCGCAAACACTATAATAAATTTTATTAATCCCTAATCTGGCCTCCCTAACATCGCCGCCACCTACCTACAATTATTAACCCCTAATCTGCCGCCCCCAACGTCGCCGCTACTATAATAAAGTTATTAACCACTAAACCTAAGTCTAACCCTAACCCTAACACCCCCCTAAATTAAATATAATTTAAATAAAACGAAATAAATTTACTATAATTAAATAAATTAATCCTATCTAAAACTAAATACTTACCTGTAAAATAAACCCTAATATAGCTACAATATAACTAATAATTACATTGTAGCTATTTTAGGATTTATATTTATTTTACAGGCAACTTTGTATTTATTTTAACTAGGTACAATAGCTATTAAATAGTTAATAACTATTTAATAACTACCTAGTTAAAATAATTACAAAATTACCTGTAAAATAAATCCTAACCTAAGTTACAAATACACCTAACACTGCACTATCAATAAATTAATTAAATAAATTACCTACAATTATCTAAACTAAAATACAATTCAATAAACTAAACTATAGTACAAAAAAACACTAAATTACCAAAAATAAAAAAATATTACAAGAATTTTAATCTAATTACACCTAATCTAAGCCCCCTAATAAAATAAAAAAGCCCCCCAAAATAATAAAATTCCCTACCCTATACTAAATTACAAAAGTAATCAGCTCTTTTACCAGCCCTTAAAAAGGCTTTTTGTGGGGCATTGCCCCAAAGTAATCAGCTTTTTTACCTGTAAAAAAAAATACAAGACCCCTCCCCAACATTACAACCCACCACCCACACACCCCTACTCTAAAACCCACCCGATCCCCCCTTAAAAAAACCTAACACTACCCCATTGAAGATCACCCTACCTGGAGCCGTGTTCACCCAGCCGGGCACCACTGGTCATCCGATCCGTCCAGAAGTGTTCATCCGATGGGGCAGAAGAGGACATCCGGACCGGGAGAAGGCTTCATCCAAGCGGCATCTTCTATCTTCATCCATCCAGCGTGGAGCAGGTCCATCTTCAAGACATCCAACGCGGAGCATCCTCTTCTTTCCACGGCCGACGACTGAATGAAGGTTCCGTTAAATGACGTCATCCAAGATGGCGTCCCTCAAATTCCGATTGGCTGATAGGATTCTATCAGCCAATCGGAATTAAGGCAGGAAAAATCTGATTGGTTGATGCTATCAGCCAATCGGATTGAAGTTCAATCCGATTGGCTGATTGGATCAGCCAATAGAATGTGAGGTCAATTCTATTGGCTGATCCAATCAGGCTCGTCAGAAACAGCAGTTATGAAGCAGCGGTCTAAAGACCGCTGCTCTATAACCTGTCCGCCTGCTCTGAGCAGGCAGACAGATATCGCCGAAAATCAACCCAATCGAGTACGATCGAGTTGATTGACACCTCCCAGCTGGCGGCCGATTGTCGCGAATCTGCAGGGAGCGGCGTTGCACCAGCAGCTCACAAGAGCTGAATATGGAGAGCGTATTGCTCTCCGCATTCAGCGAGGTCTGGCGGACCTGATCCGCACTGTCAGATCAGGTCCGCCAAACCTTTGATAAATATCCCCCTTAGTGTGTTATTCCTTGCCTGAAGCTGAGCACAAGATAACAGACTTGTAATCTAGCCGAAGGTGTTTACTGTCCCTGAAACAAAAAACAGAAGCACATAAAAGTCATTATTATAAAATAAATAGAACAGCGCAACATTGATTTAAAATGGAATACTTTAATAACATATAAACACAAAGCTCATAAAATGCACTCACAAGAAATAAAACAATGCTTGCAAATAGAATACCAGTTTAACGTCCGCCTTGATTGCTCAGAGTTCCTCACTCTTGTAGCTGGTTCCCCTCCCTTATCCTTCTCCTTTGGGGGGCTCCTGCGTTCATTCAGACACTCTGTCGTCACAGTTGTATGGCTCATGTGTTGCCAGTGTTGCTCTACGCCTTTCGTTTAACTCTGCAAACTTTTTCAAGAGCAGTCATACGACTGTGACAACAGAGTGTCTAAAGGAACACAGGAGCCCACAAATGAGAAGGATAAGGGATGGAAACCAGCTACAAGGGACTCTGAGCAGTTGAGGTGGACGTTAATTCACACTGTGGAGACTGGTATTCTATATGCAAGTATTGTTTTATTTCTTGTGAGTGCATTTTAAGCGCATTGTGTTTATATGTTATTAAAGTAATCCACCTGAATCGGGGTTGCACTGCTCTATTGATTTTATAGTGTTATACAAGACCATGACCAGACCATCAGTGAACGACTGGTACTGTTCAGAGAAATTCAGTGATCTTAAACAGAGGACAATTTTGAAGAAACTCAAACTTTTAAAGACTGGTACCTCGAGTGTGGGGTGGTTGTTCATATTATTTTATTTTATTTTACTATATGTGAGTGCAGTCTTAGTAGATATTGTAAAAGCCATTATTATATTTTTGGCTTTGTTCCATTCTATGGGATATACAAAAAGCACACAGCAGCATTTCCAGTAGGCTAATTAAAAAAAACATATATTATAAATAAATACATAAATAAAATAACTCTCTTTTGCTGTGTCACAGAGTTTAAGTCATTTTTCTGCAGTCTTTGCAGTAAAAAAGTTAAAAGGCCACACAAAAGATCATTCTTGGAACGGAATTCCCCATTGCTTGTGTGTTTCATGTATGTTTGTAATGTACAATGTTTTTTTTGTTTTTTTAAACCAATAGAAATATACTTGATTAATCAGTGCTGAACGCTAAGACAAAGTATCCATCCTATAACAGCAATGCTCTGTGGCAAATAACCCTGTAACAACATTTCACTGTAAATACACAATGACCTATTGATGACTTTCCAAAGAGTATTACGGTTGGCATCAGCACATTATAGAGTTTTTTGTTTTGTATAAAGTACAAATCCTTCACTATACAAATCCTTCAGTATATCTTGCTAAAAGGAACAACTGCCTCATTTCTCTTGGTCTGGTGGCTAAACCCAGGTAGTTTCACTGTCAGTGTAAGTGTAATCCATAGCTGAAAAGTATTAAACATATCAGATATCGTGTAAATGTCTGAGCTCAACGTTTCTCATGCAGACAGAAAGCAAAGCATATTTATTTCAATGAGATGTGACTGTTGAGGTCAAATGGGCAGTGTCTACTGGGACAAAAAGAATCCTTGTAAAGGTAGGAACCAAAGAGACTGTATGTATCATGTCTTAGTAAGAAGGATCCCAAAAGAAAGAAATATTTTGTTTCACACCCTATTTTAAATTATACAGTATATATATATATATATTAATAATCCATTATAGAAGAGGACTGCACTCACTGGATTTGGTATATAAAATATTTTTTTTTTATTAAGGTGACGTTTCGGGGTACGCAGACCCCTTCCTCAGACCAGGCGCCTGGTCTGAGGAAGGGGTCTGCGTACCCCGAAACGTCACCTTAATAAAAAAAATTTATTTTATATACCAAATCCAGTGAGTGCAGTCCTCTTCTATAATGGATTATTGATATACCTGACTTGGCACCCTGGTTGACGTCCCTATTGCATTGTGAGTGCAGACACACATGGAAGTTATATATATATTATATATATTTATTTATTTTTAGAGAACGTCATAAATATATAGGTAAGCAATAATAGAGACTGAGGCAACACAAAACTAATTATGGCCATCTCTTCCTTATAACCACATACTGATTTGTAAATAGTTTCATGTAGACAGTTAAAATAATTATACAAATAACTATATAGAGGTATTTTATAAACATCTGCTTGAGTAAATCATATTTTTATAGAGATATGCAATAAATAATTTATTTAAACAAATAAAGAGGGAAGTCATACATATATCCCTACAGAGATGTTGCATACACATCTGATTGCACAAATCATACCTTATATTTAAGTTTCTCATACAAATCTGGTTGGACAAATTTGTTACTAAGGGTTCCATACAAATACATTGCAAAAGCCATGTGAAGTGGAGGCTCTTTTTAGTATAAATGAGGGAAACATTATAGATGATCCTGTAATGTAATATTGGCACTATGCTTTCTTCAAGAGATGTTTAGCCTTTCATTTAATTAAAAAGGTATACCATAGTTGTAGGGAACATAATTACATTACAGTATATAATCTACCACTGATAAAGGAGTTTATAGAAAGTGAAATGTCAGTTTAGGACAATACTTTTCAATATTGCAAAAATGCACTTTGAATATGTATAAAAAAAATATATATATAATTATAAAGAATGTAACACAAGGTTTACTTTATATTTCTTTAATAAATATCACCCATACCTTTATAAGCATCCCAAAGAGATATTTTAGACTACCTATCTGCAATTTTTGTCAATTATTTTGAATATGCTCAGAGAATATTTCAGTGGGGGGGTAGAAGATGAGCTGATTTAAGGGGCATGAAATTACGTTAAGCATAATGGGCCAGATTACAAGTGCCATGCTAAAAAAAAATCCGCTTGTGCGCAAACTTAGAGGTAAGCTTTTAACACAGGCGGGTTAGTGCACGTATTATAAGTTACAAGTAAAAAGTTTGCGCATGAGCTAAACACAATGCACGCTAATTTCAAGACTTCGGATATCTTGACCATGTTAACTTCTCCCCATAGATTTCAATGGAGCACACTGTTAAATAAAAACACTAACACTTACAGCTTGTGTGCTACCCCAGCACTATATTAGACCACTGCGCAATAGTTGAAGGTAGTTATGAATATTTAACATTCCAGTGTTCTTCACAAATAAGAAAATGCAATATATATCTGTGTGTGTATATATATATATATATATATATATATATATATATACTGTATATACTGTATGTTTAATTTTGGTAAAATATATAACTATATATCTATATGAATATATACAGGTATAGATATATATATATATATATATATATATATATACATACACATAGAAATAAATATTTAAAAATAAGAAGATTGAAATGTTTAATATTTCTAGTAAAACACTGCAATATATACAAAATTAGAAAGTAGAAAGTTCTAAAAAGTGTATGTATATGTGTATGCATGTGTATATATTTATCTATAGACATATTTACACATATAAACACATAAATACACATGTATATTGACGCATATATATATATATATATATATATATAGAGAGAGAGAGAGAGAGAGAGAGAGAGAGAGAGAAGAAGAAGTAGGAGGGCACTCACAGTTTTTTTCTTTTTTTTAATGTAATTCACAACATAACAAAGTCGACGTTTCGGCTGTTCTGGGCAGCCTTTTTCAAGACAATTTAACGAGGCACCGCAACAGCTTCACATGCCGTGACCCAGGATAGGAGTATGAATATATATATATACTGTACACACACACATATTTAGACATATATGTATACACTATAGCCCACTCAAACACCTTGTCATATACCATATCCTTTTTATCCCTCATTAAACAGTTTTATTAATATTTATAAATAATAAAAAAAAATAGCAGAAAGTCTATCTATAATGTAATAGTTTATTTAAATGCATTTATGTTGTGTTTGGTTTTAACCCTTAGGGGTCGATTTATGAAACAGCGGATGCTGCCTCCGACCCACTCCACTTCAGGTCCACCTGAAGCGGAAGTTAAGAAGCAGCAGTCGTACAACAGTTGCTCCTTAACTTATCCGTCACCTCTGAGGCGGCGGATAGCAATCATCCCGATCAGATATGATTGGGATGATTGACACCATCTGCTAGCGGACTATTGGCCTTGAATCTGCAGGGGGATGCATTGCACAAGCATTTCACTAGAAATGTTTGTGCAATGTTAAATGCCGACAGGGTATGATGTCACCATTTAGCGATGTCGGGCGGACATGAACCACTACAGCGGATCATGTTCGCCCCCATCATGATAAATTGGCCCATTATACTTTACTCTAGGTTTCAGTCCCGCTAAATCTGTGAGTGAATTTTTTTTTTTGGCTCGAGCGCAACCATTTACTTTCAACTTGTAATATGCACACTAGTTAGCGTGGTCACAATATTGCTTATTGCGTCCCGTGCTAACAATAGTGCACCACTTGTAATCTAGCCAAATTTTAAATGTGTATGTGTGTGTGTATCTTGTCCTATCTTCTTTGATTGACAATAGTTAAAATTTTTCTAAATGCAAGTATCTAGGTGGCTACATAACATTGTTATGGACATGAAGCCCGACATTTTTATTTCATGATTCAGATAGAGCATGTTATTTTAAACAATTTACTGATTTACTTCTATTATCAAATTTGCTTTGTTCTCTTAATATCCTCTTTTGAAGAAAAGGAAGGTAAGCTCAGTAGCGTGCACGTGTCTGTAGCACTATTTGGCAGCAGCTATTAAACATTTGCTAGAGCACCAAAAGGCAGCACTTTTTTCCTGCCATGTAGTGCTCCAGACATGTGTACATTATCTACCTAGCTATCTCTTCAACAAAGAATACCATGAGAACAAAGCAATTTTTTTTTTAATACAGGTAAACTGGAAACTATCTGACCATGGAAGAAAAATGTTGGGTTTTATGACCCTTTAATGTAGTGGATATTGTTTGATCTTTGTGTATTATTTTACCTAGAATATGAGGCTTCTAAATGTAGTAGGGCTTATTGTATGTTCCATATATCCACAGCAGAACAAATATTTATTTCTGTAAAAGTAAAATGACGTACTGAGACCTTTCATATATAGCCACCTTCAGTAAATGTATTTGGTTCTAAGCTGATTATTAACAAAGAATATGTCTAATAAGACTTGGGCCCCTTAAAGGGCCATAATACCCAAATGTTTAAACACTTGAAAGTGATGCAGCATAGCTGTAAAAAGCTGACTAGAAAATATCACCTGAGCATCTCTATGTAAAAAAGAAAGATATTTTACCTCAAAAGTTCCTCAGTAGCCACCTCCCATTGCAAAGGATTTCTAAGCAGCATTTTAGTGTGTCTGTCCGGGGACATCTTAGGGGATGAGCCTTGTGCATATTATTTCCCTATTCAGCTTACTATGAAATCTCATGAGAGTTAAGTGAAATCTCATGAGATCACAGTAAAAGAGTTCATGACCTCAGCACTGCTGATGCTGATTGGCTGCTGTTCATTTCTTAATTTTTTATTTATTTTTTTACCTGCAGCTGGGAACAGCTGAGTATAACTTTTTACACAGAACTTACTCTGCTGAGCTCAGGAAATTGTGAGGTAAAATATCTTCCTTTTTTACATAGAGATGCTCAAGTGATATTTTCCTGTCAGCTTTTTACAGTTATACTGCATCAGTTTCAAGTGATTTAGCATATGAGTATTATGTCCCTTTAAGGCGTGGGAATTGTATTTGGGAAGCTGAGAATTAAATGTAATAGGGACACTAAACTGCTTCCTTTTGTGATCAGAGAGTGCTCTAAATTCACCATTGCATCTTGTACTTCAGATTTTGTTTTAGTGTTACTATTTTAATTATTATTCATACAGTGCCTTTAATTCCCAAGCACTTTATAAATACGGCATGTTTGTTTATTTATTGGCTGTTTGCTTGATTTTTGAGGCAGTCATTACCATCAGATCTGAGGACTGTTTGGCCCTGTCCCTATATCTGTTTTCAAAATCTGCATCAAATTTAAACTATAAAGATCAATGTTTGTGCCTGTTACCTAAAATTTAAACTCTGGGCATTAAAGCTAAAACAGGCCTGTCTAAGCCATCGTCATAAACCTCATTGAGTAGGTTATTCTACCTTAGCTATAAAGCAAGACTTACTGAGTCTGTTCCTATGACCTGTAGTCATAAAGTCAATCTATGTTAGATATAAACCCCCTGTCCATAATGTCAGTTATCAAGAGGTTAACCTGCATTAGTTATAAAACAGGACTATGTGAGTATATCCCTATAAACTGCAGACAGACGGTAAATCTATATTAGATATAAGCAGGACTGTCTAAGGCTGTCACTGTAATCTGCAATCAGGAGGTCGCCTTACACTAACTGTACATGGAAGTCAAAATTCAACTTTCTTGATTCAGATAGTGAAGAAAAAAAACAACTTTCTAAATGTATTTCTGTTATCATATGTACCTCTTTCTTCCTTGTTAAAGGGACACTAAGCACATTTCACTAACGCCTAGATTACAAGTGGTGCGCTAACTGTAGCGCAATAGCGATATTGTTTTTCTTTAGGCTCCCTAGTGCGTCTTCAGCCTCTCTAGTCACACCAGTCCTTATGTTATTAAATACTATTTAATAACATGAGGACTGGTGAGGCTGGAGACGCACTAGGGAGCCTAAAGAAAAACGATATCGCACTTGCACTACAGTTAGCGCACTACTCGTAATCTAGGCCTAAGTATTTATGGGTGCAATTTAGGCTTTGCTGCAGGTATCTGAACAAGAGTTGCTGCAGATGTGCAAATATATCAGCATTGGAACGCAGTGAAAGACAGATTTCGACATGGCAGCTCCCATGACTAGATGGAGGTGGTCAATAACCTCACTACTATGCTTATAAAATGTATTTAGTGTCCATTTAGACCTTAGCTCGTTTTCAGGAAAGTGTAAGGAAGTGGGGGTTTGCAGCAAGGTTTGCAACTAACCTACCTCAGTATGCTCTTATAGAAAAGAGCTATGCTTCTACAAAGGATAAGAGAAATAAGTAAATCTGATAACAGAAGTAGACAACAACAAAAAAATGTATTATTAAAGTGAAGGTAAACCTGTGATGAATGAAAGCCCGGTTTTTAAAAATACTATTAAAAACAGGGGCACTTTCATTCATCAAAGTTTAGAAAGCAGCCGTTTTGTTTAAAAACTTACCTTTGTTCTTTTACAGCCAGAGCAGCTTCCCCCACCCGGAGATCCTCTCTTTACACGTCAGCAATGACTAATCAGCTTTCTCCAATCACGGCTTTTACCCCCAGGGGAGTCATTAGCTGAGGCCATGCCGTGATTGGAGGAAGCTGGATTAGTCATTGCTGACATGTGAAGAGAGGATCTCCGGGTGGGGGAAGCTGCTCTGGCTGTGAAAAGAAGAAAGGAAAGTTTTTAAACAAAATGGCTGCTTTCTAAACTTTGATTAATGAAAGTGCCCCTGTTTTTAATAGTATTTTTAAAAACCGGGCCTTCATTCATCAAAGTTTACCTTCACTTTAAGCCACATGCTCTGTCTGAATCATGAAAGTTTAATTTTGACTTCCATATGCCTTTAGAATTCAAGATTCTGAGTCTTATCTATAAATTGTTGTCAGGGGTTCACCTAACATTAGAGATAAAACAGGAATATCTTATCCAGTCCAGGGTAATATACAGTTGTCGAGTCTGTCATGATATAATTCTGACTGAATATTTTTTTTATAATGAATGTATACAAATAAAATTTTTAAAAAGTTGCATATTAGAAGAATGTAAATAGATATGAATGAATAAAGATTTGTACTAAATGTCATATATAAAATGTATACATATATAAATAAACAATCATTTTTGAATAACAAGTTGTTCAATTGTTTTTTTTCCCCTTGGTGCCATTCTGTTATGGTTATATTAGGAAGAGATAAGTGTTTTAGAAGGAAGAGAGAGAAACACATTTCCCTGATGTGTAGAAGAGGGTAAGACGTATTCTTCCTGATGTCTGTGTATTAGGAAGAGGTGTCAAGTATGTGTCCTTTGTTAAAGGGACAGTATACACCATTTTTCATATAACTGCATGTAATAGACACTACTATAAAGAAGAATATGCACAGATACTGATCTAAAAATCCAGTATAAAATATTTTACAAACTTTATTAAAAGCTCCAAGTTTAGCACTGTTGATGGGATTAGGCTGGGACACCCACTGAAGGGGGCTGGGAAAACATGAACAGTAGACACTCCCCCCCCCCCCCTCCTCTGCATATGAAAAGACATATTACACAACCAGGAGTCTGTAGACTTCAGTATACATCTACAGCGTTGGGGCTTTGTTAGGAGTCTGAAAATCAGCACAATGTTATTTAAAAATAAGCAAAACTATACATTTTTACAAAAACACTCCCATATGGGCTATATAAATGGATAATCTACAAAACATTTATGCAAAGAAAATCTAGTGTACAATGTCCCTCTAAAGGACACTTAGGAGTGTTTAAAAAGATAAAGAAGTGGGGGTGTATTTTTATGAAATTAGAGTTATGTGTCATTTGGTGGTTCTACAGGGCAGCATGGGGTAAGAAAACACCTACAATCTTTTAGTCTACTTCCCACAGGGAGGGTGAAAATTCTCCCAGTCTGCTGATGTTTGTCCTGGCTAGCCACACCTTCGCAACATCCCAAAACCAGCTAATCATGCCCCATGAAGTGTCCAACTCCACCTTCAGCAGTTCAGCACACTCAGTTCTGCTCAGAAAAACACTAGGCACTCAGCCTCTCCCCATCTTGACTCCGCCAAAGGAAGACCCTCAGAACATAGGTCCAAGATACAGGTATATCTTGCTCACTAATCTCTACTGTTCAATACTGAGGGGCATGGGGTGCCTGCTCATGGGATTCTGGGTGATACGGTAAATGCACCCAACATATGTGAATAGTCTCCTGCACAGCTGTGAGGCAGGGACTGATTATGCGGCACTCTCCACCGCAACTCAAACAAGTTAATAGAGCACTTCTCAGCAGTCCTTACATACTTCTGTAAGGGGTAAATATTTACCAAAGACACCAGTTATTTGTACTGTAACAAATGCTCCTTAACATGCAGCATACTCCACTGGATTAAGGAGGCTTCATTTCTAGGTCCTCCTTTTGCTAATAAAAGATTTATCTAACAAATGTGTCCAAGTGGAGAAAAAAGGTATTCATTTCTCCTGTCTTTAATGGAGGTGCAAATGAGAACTGGTGGGGGCTATGGACCCTTATCAGCCCAAACGAAATAAATGTATTGGTCAGTATAAATTATGTTTTCCTTCTTAGCTGATAAAAGTCCATAGCTTTATACCATGTGCGATACAATACCCAACCTGAGAGTCCATGTGAAGGATAGGTGGGACAAAAAGTAGGTAGTTCATATTTGCTGGACACTGTGGCTTGAAGGATTTTTCTGCCTAAAGCTGCCTCAGAAGAAGCATAAATGTCAAAATGATAAAATATTGAAAAAGTGTAAAGGGAAGACCAAGTTGCCGCCTTGCAAATCTGCTACAAGGAGGCACCATCTTTAAAGCACAGGAAGTAGATGCTGATCTTGTAGAATGAGCAGCTACTCTTTTTGTTGGCGGTTTTACCGCAAACAAGTAAGCCTTTACGAATAATCTGCTTGAGCCAGAATGTCAGGGCCACTGCCACAGCTTTCTGACCATTCCTAGGACCAAAGTAGTGCACAAATAAGCAACAGTTATAAGATAAACAAAGAATCATGCACTCACAATCCAGATGGATTCTTTTATGAAGATACTGTATCCTCCAAGTTCCTGTTTTTGTGAACTTCAGCTAATTCAAACTTTTCCTTCAATGATATAGGGAGGATCAGTTGTCCGCATTTAAGCTAGACAAACCTCTGTCACAGAGTAAATAAGATGCAGAGCTTTCAGTAAAGATATTTGATAAAGTGCACTGTTTGTTGCGCCAAACATGTCAGAGGTTCTCTGTAGACTATGGTTATCTTTTTTGGAGAACTAATTTTTAATCAGTGCCACATTAAAGTTTCATTTTATTTTAATTCTCTCTTTGGCATTTTATTTACTCTGTGATGGAGGTTTGTCTACCTTCATCACTGACAACTGATCCTCCCTATATCGTGGAGGGATAGTGGCCAAATAAACTGGAAGTTTGTCTAAAGTCTTTAGTAGTCTGAATATAAAACTTTAAAGCTCTGTCTTCTAGGTTGTGAAGTAATCTTTACTTTGGGTTAGAAGGCTTTGGACACGAAGAAGAAACAACTATTTTCTGAAGATTCCACCTTCAGAAGAAAATCATATTTGGTCCACAGGACTGCCTTATCTTGGTGAAAAGTCAGAAATGGAGGATCACAAGATAGATCTGATAATTCAGAAACTCTTCTAGCTGAAGAAATAGCTAGAACAAAAAGAACCTTCCAGGACAAATATTTAAGGTCTAAAATAAGCATAGGTTCAAAATCAGAACCTTGCAGAACAGAGAGAACTAAATTCAAGTTCCAAGGAGGAGAATTTGGTCTAATAACAAATTCTCACCAGGGCTTGAACAAAAGTTTGAACATCTGGCAATTTAACCAAAGTTTTGTGAAGCAAAATAGTTAGGGCAGATATCTGACCCTTTAGAGAACTAGCTGATAGGCCGTTATCTAGCCCAAGGAATTAAAATATTCTGGGAATTTCATAGGATTTGCAAGAAAAAAACTGATTTCCAAGAAAAAAAACCTGATCTTGAAGTCTAAGGGGTATATTTATTAATGTGCGAGTGGACATGATACGATGTAGTGTATCATGTCCGCCACACATCGATAAATGCTGACAGCATACGCTGTCGGCATTTATCATTGCACTAGCAATTCTTGTGAACTGCTGGTGAAATGCCGCCCCCTGCAGATTTGCGTCCAATCAGCCGCTAGCAGGGGGTGTCAATTAACCCGATCGTATTCGATCTGGTTGATTTCTTGTTTGCGGCCTCAGAGCAGGCGGACAAGTTATGGAGCAGCGGTAATCAAGCTCCATAGGGATATGGATAAGGATAAATCGGCCCCTTAGCATTTAACCTTTGCACCATCAAATTCAGCAAATTGAGATCTGGGTGAAACAGAGGTCCTTTAGACAGAAGATCCTTCCTTAGGGGTAGGGTCCATGTAGAAAGAGAAGACATCTGAATTAGGTCTGCATACCAAGTTCTGCAGGCCCACTCCAGAGCTATGAGAATTACTGAAACTGAATCCTGTTTAATTCTTGCTATGACTCTTGAAAGAAGAACAAATTAGGAAAACAGGAACACTAAATAAAATATTCAGGGTCAAACTAAGGCATCTATCATAGAGCACTGGAGACTCTTTATCTGGCACAATATGCTTGAAGCTGTGATTCAGCTTCTACACCATTAGATCTATACATGGTAGAACCCAGTTTAGAATAATAATGTACCTTGAGATAGTCACAAGTAAAATAGGAACCCGGTAAGACACGGTAAAAGCTGCCTGAGCATTAGGGCTTACCTTCCACCTTTGATAGGTAGACTCATTAATTCTAAATGAAATACAGAGTATAGCACCTTATCACACTTGCTCCAGAAAATGAGTCTATGATTCCTGATTTGCAGCTTCTGCTTTGTCCCTGAAACACAGGAGGGCTGAGGAAAAACCTTGCATCAGATACTTTCTGTATAATAAAAATATGTTAAACACATATATAAAAGATAACTGTAAAGAGGAAAACAGCATCCACAGGTCTAATCAATCTCTAGATTCTTTATTTGTGAAACTAGGTGAGTTAGTAATAAGGTTGACATAGATAGTGTGTTTTGAGACTAGTAATGCATGTCGATGCAAGCACTAAAATATTTTTATAGATCCATGTTTGCATGTAGCTGAACATACAATTCAGTTTTTAAGATAAAAGTAATTTGCATGGTCTGTCAAAAAACAGACTCTATACTACTCAAAATAATCAGATTAGCCAAAGTACATGATATTAGTGAGGTCAGTACAGTAGTAACCGAACCACAAATCATGCATAAAAGTGCATGGATTGGAAAATGTTGTGCATAAAAGTATCATGTTCTAGCAAACATATATTATATGCATGCCCCATGGCACTTATCTGAATTTGAATATTGACTATGTTAAAGTAAAATATCATTTAGGCAGTGACGGCACTAAAAATGTATATATTTTATGGATGAAGCTCAGATATACAGCCTAGAGAGGAATGCTTTTTATATACAACCTGTAGGTTTAACTGAAAACTAAACAAAGTTCTTAAAAAAAATGAACAGTAGCTCTGAAAGGCTGAGAGGACTGCTGTCAATGCAAGAACATACGAGCATACCATTTTTTGGAGTAAATAACTGTATCTGATAAATAAATTGATGTTATTTTTAATATATACTTTATTTACAACCAACAATGTATACAACTTACAGAAATAGCTTTTAAGCATCTTGCAAGGCACAGAAAAAAAGAAGAAAAAAAACAAACAAATAAATAGATAAGTATACCCTATGGGGCATATGTATGAAGGTCTGGCGGACCTGAACCGACACTGCGGATCAGGTCCGCCAGACCTCGCTGAATACGGAGAGCAATACACTTGCCGTATTCAGCATTGCACCACCAGCTCACAAGAGCTGCTGGTGCAACGCCGCCCCCTGCAGACTCGCGGCCAATCGGCTGCCAGCAGGGGGGTGTCAATCAACCCGATCGTACTCGATCGGGTTGATTTCCGGCGATGTCTGTCCGCCTGCTCAGAGCAGGTGGACAGGTTATGGAGCAGCAGTCTTTGTGACCGCTGCTTCATAACTGCTGTTTCTGGCGAGCCTGCAGGCTCGCCAGAAACACAGGGCATCGAGCTCCATACGGAGCTTGATACATATGCCCCAATGCGTCTACAAATAGACTACAGCGTATATCTCTCCGGTTTTTTACTTTACATTGTTGGACTTTTATCTTTTATATTAAAATAATACAGAAAAAACAACAAAAAAACATCATAAAATAACATACATTTTGTTTAAAGAGGGGGCCACGCAGGGCCAGAAACGAAGAATATCTTTATACAAATTAATCTCTACAAATAATCATATCAATATTTGACTCTTTAAAAATGGCCCTGCCAACGAATCCTCAATTTACTATTGAGATAAATTCTTCAAGGCCCTTTACTATATAGACTAAACTCTATATAGAAAAAAAAAGGATTAACTTTCCCTCTCCTCAATAGGGTTGCCAGCTGTCCTTCGAAAAAATACTGGACAGCCAAACAGATAACCGGATGCGGCTTGGACTCAACGGTCGCGGTCGAAAGCATCATAGGAAAAAAAAAATTCTAAAGCAAACTACCTAAGGCTATGTCCGTTATTTTTCAAATAAAATTACCGGGCAGTAGCCTGAAATACCGGACACTCCAGTCTAATAACGGACACCTGGCAACCCTACCTTTCAAACGTATGTACCTCAATTCTATATAATTTCTAATACTTCTATAAATTTGAAGGGGTAAGTAAGTATATTTTGCTCTCTTTCTGGTAAGGCCTTCAGAAACAGGGACCAGGGACCATTTTTGAAAGAATATTTCACGATCATCTCTCTCGAACAACACTAAACCAAATTTCTCTATTATACATTGTTTTTTTTAATAAAGTCAATCAATTCCCCCAACTTGGTTTCCTGTCTACTTTTCTATTTCTTAAAGATGATATATCTTGCCGCTAATATAGCTAAGTTAATTTTTTTTTTTCCTCAGCAGAGTTCCATTTATCCAAAAGAAACAGTATTCTCTCCTTATCGAGTATAAACTTCTCTATCTTTATAACTCTGTTAAACCAGTATTGAATCTTCATCCAAAACTGGTATATCTTTGGATATTCCCAGAGTAAGTGGATAATATCTGCTGCCTGTAAATAGCATTTACTGCATTTATTAAAAGCTAATGTTTTCCATTTAAACCCTTTCAGTAGGGTATAATAGGATTGGTAAAGGACTTTCAAGTGAGACTCTCTCCAGGTAGCAGATAGCGTTGTTCTTTCTACTATTGTGATTAATTTTTTAATACGTTGCTTATCTATTGCCCTAGTCCTAAAATATGGTATCCATTTCTCTGTTATATATTGGAGGTTTCTTTCTCCTCCAATATAATTTTATACCAGGGTGCTATAGAGCACTTTCCTTGCCTAACTAACGCCGTCCATTGTTCTAAAGCGCCCTAACTCCAGTCAAATCCATGTTTAGATATTAGATCAGATATATAGAGGCCTATTTATTAAAGCTCTGTCGGACCTGATTCCACAGTGCGGATCAGGTCCGACAGACCTCGCTGAATGCGGAAAGCAATACGCTCTCTGTATTTAGCATTACACCAGCAGCTCTTGTGAGCTGCTGGTGTAACGCCGCCCCCTGCAGATTCGCGGCCAATTAGCCGCCAGAAGGGAGGTGTCAATCAACCCGATTGTACTCGATCGGGTTGATTTTCGGCGATGTCTGTCTGCCTGCCCAGAGCAGGCGGACAGGTTATGGAGCAGCGGTCTTTAGACAGCTGCTTCATAACTGTTGTTTCTGGCGAGCCTGCTATATACATACTAGTCCCTTATCCTTCCAGACATTGAATACTTTGGAAAGAAGTCCTTCTGGAAATTCTGGGTTTCCCTTTATTGTTAAATAGTTAGAGACAGCGTAATTAAGATCTAGCTTCCCACAGATTTTTTGCCATACCTGTATTGGATCTATTAGAGAATTTAGCCCTCTTATATCTTGCGGTAATTTAGCTATATGGATATGTGAAATGGCGATTAACAAGTGAGGATACACCATACTTTAATCTAGATCAATATCTGTAAATTAAAAATTATTAGAGAACCATTCTACTACAATTTTGCCTAGCCCTATTAAATTATATACTTTAATATCAGGAAGGGAAAGGCCACCATTTTGTCTTGTGAGAAAAAAGTTTTTTATAGGCTATTCTGAGTTTCTTGCTCTGCCATAAGAACTTAATCACTGCTCTGTAAAAAGTTTTTATATCCTTTCTTTTTAATAGTATAGGAATGTTTTGTATTATATAGAGGATTTTAGGGAAGGAGATCATTTTAATTAAGCTGATTCTACCCGATAGTGAAAGTGGAAATTTCTCCCAATTTCTAAAATCTTCCTTAACTTTATCTAATATATAAAGTGTATTTAATTTATACCAATCCTTCCTATTCAGAGAAACTCTGATACCTAGGTATCTTACAGCTAGATTACAAGTTTTGCGGTAAGAGCTGCTCGGTACTAACTTGCAACTTATTGTCACCGCTCACCTCCCTACAGTGCTGGTATTACAGGTTTGCAAAAACCCTGCGTTAGCAGGCAATATTGCAGTGTAAAGCAAAATTGAGCTCCATACCGCACTCCAATACCAGCGCTGCGGTGAGCTGGTTTTACGTGCTCGTGCACGATTTCCCCATAGACATCAATGGGGAGAGCCGGCTGAAAAAAAGCCTAACACCTGCAATAAAGCAGCGTAAAGCTCCGTAACGCAGCCCCATTGATTCCTATGGGGAAACTAAATTTCTGTTTACACCTAACACCCTAACATAAACCCCCGAGTCTAAATACCCCTAATCTGCCACCCCCGACATCGCCGACACCTACATTACACTTATTAACCACTAATCTGCCACCCACAACATCGCCGACACCTACATTACACTTATTAACCACTAATCTGCCGCCCCCAATGTCGCCGCCACCTACATTACACTTATTAACCCCTAATCTGCTGCCCCCAATGTCGCCGCAACCCACCCACTTATTAACCCCTAATCTGTCGTCCCTAACATCGCGCCACCCACCTACACTTATTAACCCCTAATCTGTCGCCCCTAACATCGCCGCCACCTACCTACATTTATTAACCCCTAATCTTCCGCCCCCAACGTCGCCGCCACTATACTAAAGTTACTAACCCTAACCCTAACAACCACTAACTTTAATGTAATTAAAATAAATCTAAATAAAACCTACTATAAGGTTATAGTACTGGGGGACTTTAATTTGCCAGATATAGACTGGAAGATTCCTTCTGCTAGATCAGCTAGAAGCAGGTATATTCTTGAATCTCTGCTAGGAGAATCACTTGAGCAATTAGTCAAGGAACCAACTCGTAAGGAAGCTATATTAGATCTAATACTTACAAACAGTGATACAGTTTCAGATGTGTCTGTAGGTGAGAACTTAGGATCCAGTGATCATCAATCTGTTTGGTTTAGTATTCATGTGCAGGAACTGTCCACCCAGACTAAAACAAAAGTTTTAGACTTTAGGAAGGCAGATTTTTCATTAATGGGAGAATACCTAAAAAACTATTTAAAAGGGAAAACTCTTATTACAGGGGTTCAAGAACAGTGGGAATTTGTGAAAGGTGCCATTTTAGATGCAACTGCACACTGTATTAGACATGTCTGTAAAAGTAAAAGAAAGCGGAAACCAATTTGGTTTTCCAAAGAAGTAGCACATGCTGTAAAGACAAGAAAGATAGCTTATAAAAATTACAGACACACACAAGCAGATGATGATATGAAAATATGGAGACTCCAACAAAAAAGACTAATGCCGTATGTCTTGAAGATGGAGCCGCTCCGCGCCGGATGGATGAAGATAGAAGATGCCGTCTGGATGAAGACTTCTGCCCGTCTGGAGGACCACTTCTTGCTGCTTGGATGAAGACTTCTCCCGGCTTCATTGAGGACTTCTTGCCGCTTGGATGAAGACTTCTCCTAGCTTCATTGAGGATGGATGTCCGGTCTTCAAAAACTGTAAGTGGATCTTCGGGGGTTAGTGTTAGGTTTTTTTAAGGGTTTATTGGGAGGGTTTTATTTTTAGCTTAGGGTTTGGGTGGAAAAAGAGCTAAATGCCCTTTTAAGGGCAATGGGGAGCTTAGGTTTTTGGGGGTTTTGGTTGTGTGGGTGGTGGGTTTAACTGTTGGGGGGTTATTTGTATTTTTTTTTACAGGTAAAAGAGCTGATTTCTTTGGGGCAATGCCCTGCAAAAGGCCCTTTTAAGGGCCATTGGCAGTTTAGTTTAGGCTAGGGTTTTTTTTTTTATTTTGGGGTGGCTTTTTTATTTTGATAGGTCTATTAGATTAGGTGTAATTTTTGTAATTTAGTTAATTGTATTTAATTAATGTAATTTATTTAATTGTAGTGCAAGGTTAGGTGTTAGTGTAAGACAGGTTAGGTTTTATTTTACAGGTAAATTTGTATTTATTTTAACTAGATAGCTAGTAAATAGTTAATAACTATTTACTAACTAGTCTACCTAGTTAAAATAAATACAAACTTGCCTTAGAGTTAGGTTTAGGGGTTAATACCTTTAGTATAGTGGCGGCGACGTTGGGGGCAGCAGATTAGGGGTTAATAAGTGTAGGTAGGTGGTGGCGATGTCGGGGGCGGCAGATTAGGGGTTAATAACTGTAATGTAGGTGGCGGCGACATTGGGGGCGGCAGATTAGGGGTTAATAAGTGTAGGTAGGTGGCGGCGACATTGGGAGCGGCAGATTAGGGGTTAATAAATGTAGGTAGGTGGCGGTGATTTTGGGGGCAGCAGATTAGGGGTTAATAACAGTAATGTAGGTTGCAGCGATGTTAGGGACAGCAGATTAGGGGTTAATAATATGTAACTAGTGTTTACGATGCGGGAGTGTGGCGGTTTAGGGGTTAATATGTTTATTATAGTGGCGACGATGTCCGGAGTGGCAGATTAGGGGTTAATAATTTTATTTTAGTGTTTGCGGGAGGGCCTCGGTTTAGGGGTTAATAGGTAGTTTTTGGGTGTTAGTGTACTTTTTAGCATTTTAGCTATGACTTTTATGTTACGGCGTTGTAACAAAAAATCCATAACTACTGACTTTCAGTTTACAGTATGGATCTTGACATTATTGGCTGTACCGCTCACTTTTTGGCCTCCCAGACAAACTCGTAATACCGGCGCTGTGGAAGTCCCATTGAAAAAGGAATTTTTGAAAGCTGCGGTAGTTACGTTGCGTTACGGCCAAAAAAGTGTGCGGTGCAGCTAAACCTGCAAAACTCGTAATACCAGCGGTAGTGAAAAAGAGCCTTAACGCTGCTTTTTCACTAATACCGTAAAACTCGTAATCTAGCCGTTAGAGAGTTAAGTGCTTCTTTGAGCAGAGACCGTTTTTCTAACAATCCATAAAATTTCGGACTTAGATGTTTTCACCTTATATCCAGTGAAAGACCTATAAAGATTAATAATATTTAGTAAGCGGGGAATATTCTTTTTTGTGTCTCTCATAAATATTAGCAGGTCATCCGCATAAAGCGCTATTTTCACTTCCTTACTCCCCACTCTAATTCCTTCAATCTCTGCTCTAATTGCAATAACCAAGGACTCTATAGCCAGATCAAATAGCAGCGGAGAGAGGGGGCAGCCTTGTTCTGTTCCTCTGCCTAAAGTAATTTTATCCGACAGGTGATTATTTATAATAATTGCCGTCATTGGGTTGTTGTATATTTTAGTTATGAGATTTAAGATATTAGCAGAGAAGCCAAATTTCTGAAGAGAATAGAAAAAATTATCTCAGTGAATGGAATTAAATGCCTTTTCTGCATCTAATGAGATTATTACTTTATCATGATCTTCCAAATCTTTCAACCCCTTTCTCTCTCCACTGCTAAAGTAATCCAAAATCGTAAAAATACCCTTCTAATATTTAAGGATGAGCAACTCTCTTATAACAAGGTTTTTAATTGTATTTGTATATATACAGTGGATATAAAAAGGCTACACACCCCTGTTAAAATGTCAGGTTTCTGTGATGTAAAAAAATGAGACAAAGATAAATAATTTCAGAACTTTTTCCACCTTTAATGTGACCTATAAACTATACAACTCAATTGAAAACAAACTGAAATCTTATGCAACCATATTATTTTATTTTTTTATTTTTACTTCCCTCAACCTAAAAGATTTCAGTTTGTTTTTCAATTAAGTTGTACAGTTTATAGGTCACATTAAAGGTGGAAAAAGTTCTGAAATGATTTATCTTTGTCTCATTTTCTTGCATCACAGAAACCTGACATTTCAACAGGGGTGTGTGGCCTTTTTATATCCACTGTATATATACAAATGCATTTAAAAACCTACGCCTAGATTTAGAGTTTTGTCGGTAAAGACCCGCGTAGCTAACGCTGCTTTTTTCCCAACGCACCATTAAGACAACGCTGATATTTAGAGTTGTCTGAGGGGCTGCGTTAGGCTCAAAAAAGGGTGCGTTGAGCCTAACTTAGCTCCACTTCAACTCTCAATACCAGCGTTGCTTACGGCAGCGGTAAGCTGGGAAAACGTGCTCGTGCACAATATCCCCATAGGAAACAATAGGGCTGAGCTGGCTGAAAAAAAACAACTAACACCTGCAAAAAAGCAGCGTTCAGCTCCTAACGCAGCACCATTGTTTCCTATGGGGAAACACTCTCTAAGTCTGCACCTAACACCCTAACATGTACCCAGAGTCTAAACACCCCTAGCCTTACACTTATTAACCCCTAATCTGCCGCCCCCGCTATCGCTGACCCCTGCATATTATTATTAACCCCTAATCTTCCGCTCCGGACACCGCCGCAACCTACATTATCCCTATGAACCCCTAATCTGCTGCCCCTAACACTGCCGACACCTATATTATATTTATTACCCCCTAATCTTTACCCCCCAACGTCGCCGCCACCTTACCTACATTTATTAACCCCTAATCTGCTGACTGGACCTCGCCGCCACTATAATAAATGTATTAACCCCTAAACCGCCGCACTCCCGCCTCGCAAACACTATAATAAATAGTATTAACCCCTAATCTGCCCTCCCTAACATCGCCGGCACCTACCTACAATTATTAACCCTTAATCTCCCGTCCGCACTGTCGCTGCTACTATAATAAAGTTATTAACCCCTAAACATAACTCTAACCCTAACCCTAACACCCCCTAACATAAATATAATTTAAATTAAACTAAATAATATTCCTAAAATTAACTAAATTATTCCTATTTAAAACTAAATACTAACCTATAAAATAAACCCTAATATAGCTACAATATAATTAATAATTACATTGTAGCTATTTTAGGATTTATTTTTATTTTACAGGCAACTTTCTATTTATTTTAACTAGGTACAAAAGCTATTAAATAGTTAATAACTATTTAATAGCTACCTAGTTAAAATAAATACAAAATTACATGTAAAATAAATCCTAACCTAAGTTACAATTAAACCTAACACGACACTATCATTAAATTAATTAAATAAATTACCTACAATTACCTACAATTAAATACAATTAAATAAACTATTCTATAATACAAAAAAAACAAACACTAAATTACAACAAATAAAAAAGAATTACAAGCAGTTTAAACTAATTACACCTAATCTAAGCCCCCTAATAAAATAAAAAAGCCCCCCCAAAATAAAAAATCCCCTAACCTATTCTAAAATACAAAAGTAATCAGCTCTTTTACCAGCCCTTAAAAGGGCTTTTTGCGGGGCCTTGCCCCAAAGTAATCAGCTCTTTTGCCTGAAAATAAAATTACAATACCCCCCCAACATTACAACCCACCACCCACACACCCCTACTCTAACCCACCCAAACCCCCTTAAAAAACCTATCACTAACCCCCTGAAGATCTCCCTAGCTTGAGTCGTCTTCACCCAGCGAAGCCGAATTCTTCATCCAAGCGGAGCAAGAAGATGTCCTCCATCGGGTAGAAGTCTTGATCCAAGCGGCAAAGAAGAGGTCCTCCATCCGGGTGAATTCTTGATCCAAGCGGCAAAGAAGAGGTCTTCTTCCAAGCGGCATCTTCTATCTTCTTTCTTCCGGATCCATGGCATCCCTTCAATTCCGATTGGCTGATAGAATTCTATCAGCCAATCAGAATTAAGGTAGAAAAAATCTGATTTGCTGATGCAATCAGCCAATCAGATTGAAGTTCAATCCGATTGGCTAATCCAATCAGCCAATCGTATTGAACTCGCATTCTATTGGATGATCGGAACAGCCAATAGAATGCGAGTTCAATACGATTGGCTGATTGGATCAGCCAATCGGATTGAACTTCAATCTGATTGGCTGATTGCATCAGCCAATCAGATTTTTTCTACCTTAATTCGGATTGGCTGATAGAATTCTATCAGCCAATCGGAATTGAAGGGATGCCATCTTGGATGACATCCCTTAAAGGAACCTTCATTCGACGTTAGTCCGTCGAGGAAGAAGGATGTTCCGCGTCGGCGGGATGAAGATGGATCCAGAAGAAAGAAGATGCTGCTTGGAAGAAGACATCGCCCGGATGGAAGACCTCTTCTTTGCCGCTTGGATCAAGACTTCGCCCGGATGGAGGACCTCTTCTTTGCCGCTTGGATCAAGACTTCTACCGGATGGAGGACATCTTCTTGCTCCGCTTGGATGAAGAATTCGGCTTCGCTGGGTGAAGACGACTCAAGGTAGGGAGATCTTCAGGGGGTTAGTGATAGTTTTTTTTAAGGGGGGTTTGGGTGGGTTAGAGTAGGGGTGTGTGGGTGGTGGGTTGTAATGTTGGGGGGTATTGTATTTTTATTTTCAGGCAAAAGAGCTGATTACTTTGGGCCAAGGCCCCGCAAAAAGCCCTTTTAAGGGCTGGTAAAAGAGCTTATTACTTTTGAATTTTAGAGTAGGTTAGGGGATTTTTTATTTTGGGGGGCTTTTTTATTTTATTAGGGGGCTTAGATTAGGTGTAATTGGTTTAAACCGCTTGTAATTATTTTTTATTTGTTGTAATTTAGTGTTTGTTTTTTTTGTATTATAGAATAGTTTATTTAATTGTATTTAATTGTAGGTAATTGTAGGTAATTTATTTAATTAATTTAATGATAGTGTAGTGTTAGGTTTAATTGTAACTTAGGTTAGGATTTATTTTACATGTAATTTTGTATTTATTTTAACTAGGTAGCTATTAAATAGTTATTAACTATTTAATAGCTTTTGTACCTAGTTAAAATAAATAGAAAGTTGCCTGTAAAATAAAAATAAATCCTAAAATAGCTACAATGTAATTATTAATTATATTGTAGCTATATTAGGGTTTATTTTATAGGTAAGTATTTAGTTTTAAATAGGATTATTTTATTTAATTTTAGGAATATTATTTAGTTTAATTTAAATTATATTTATGTTAGGGGGCTGTTAGTGTTAGGGTTATGTTTAGGGGTTAATAACTTTATTATAGTAGTGGCGACAGTGCGGGCGGGAGATTAGGGGTTAATAATTGTAGGTAGGTGGCGGCGATGTTAGGGAGGGCAGATTAGGGGTTAATACTATTTATTATAGTGTTTGCGAGGCGGGAGTGCGGCGGTTTAGGGGTTAATACATTTATTATAGTGGCGGCGAGGTCCGGTCGGCAGATTAGGGGTTAATAAGTGTAGGTAAGGTGGCGGCGACGTTGGGGGGGGGCAGATTAGGGGTTAATAAATATAATATAGGGGTCGGCGATGTTAGGGGCAGCAGATTAGGGGTTCATAAGTATAACGTAGGTGGCGGCGATGTCCGGTCGGCAGATTAGGGGTTAAAACATTTTATTAGAGTGGCGGCGATGTGGGGGGCCTCGGTTTAGGGGTACATAGGTAGTTTATGGGTGTTAGTGTACTTTAGAGCACAGTAGTTATGAGCTTTATATTCCGGCGTTAGCCCATAAAGCTCTTAACTACTGACTTTTTTTTGCGGCTGGAGTTTGTCGGTAGAGGGTCTACCGCTCACTTCTTCCAAGACTCCAAATACCGGCGTTAGGCAGATCCCATTGAAAAGATAGGATACGCAATTGGCGTAAGGGGATCTGCGGTAGCCTGGAATAGCGGTAGGGAAGTGAGCGTTAGACCCTTTCCTGGCTGACTCTAAATACCAGCGGGTGGCCAAAAGCAGCGTTAGGACCCCTTAACGCTGCTTTTGACGGCTAACGCAAAACTCTAAATCTAGGTGCTAGTTATAAGGTTGCTGCAATGTTGCAATGGATTTGAATTGAAAACTTCATAAAAAACAAGCAATGTTGATGGATTACAAAGTGGGTCAATGTGATTTTTCTGAACTGTTATGACTTAAGATTTGATAACTTTACAAAACACCATGTGAGTCATGGGGGCCACAGAAAGCAAATACCCAAATGTTTAAAGATCCAATATAATCTTTATAAACTAGAAGGACCATACTTTCCATTTAAGAACTACTATAAAAAAAAAAAAAACAACAGCTGAGCAAGTGCAATATTTTCCTAACATGATTGTAGCCCTGCAATATGCATTTTCATAAGAATCCCATTTTAAAGGGGAAAAGTGATTCAAATGTTTACCTTAACATCATCCCCGGTAGATATACACAAATTAACAAAGGTTCTTACATATATGTTTAAATTCATACAAAATGAAATATGCACTGAGCTTCAGACACACAGGAGTCCAGACGAAGACGTACATTAGAATAGATACGCACATTACTCTACATTGAGGAATCTCCCTGCTCTGGTAACCATAGAAACTAGCTAAATTTAGTCTATATTTTATCTGTTTTTCTTCTGAATAAATTCCCTGGTCGCACCTCACACAGCAGAAGAGATCGTAGACTACGCAAGTGATGCTGAGGAAATGTGACATCACCCATACAAATGTGACATGACATCATCAGTGAACTGTGAAACAGTGGCAATCATTAAACTTTTACAACAAATCCATCTGTGAGATATCTTTGGAAAAAAAAAACATGGCTAGTTATTAAAAGCTGTCAAATCAGCTCCTACATTATACCCTGCTGAAATACCTGAGGAGATTTAATCTGTGCAGTGAAAGCGCAAAATCAGCTACTCAGTCTACTGTACAGGAATGTACTTTTTATATAACTCTAAGGCAATAAAATCTAGCAATGCCTTTCTTTTTACAAAATGTTAGGAAGTTCTTTCTGGAGAACTACAAGGAGCTGTACATCAGATATGCATGTTTGGGGGCAATATACACATAAAGGGATATGAAACCCCCCAAAAATGAGGTTGTGATTCAGACACAGCATACAGTTTTAAATAAGTTTCCAGTTTTCTTCTCTTATCAAATTTGCTTTGTTCTCATACTATTCTTTGTTGAAGAGATACTTAGGTAGGTGTCTGGAGCACTACATAATAGTGCTGCCATCTAGTGCTCTTGCAAACGTATAACATTCTTGCAAAACTGCTGCCATATAGTGCCATAGAAACATTCACGCTCCTGAGCTTATGTCCCTCCATTTCAAGGAAAGGTATCAAGAAAACAAAGAAATTTGATAGAAGTAAATTGGAAAGTTGTTTAAAATTGCATGCTCTACCTGAATCATGATTTTTGATCTCACAGTCAGGTGGGGAAATGTTCTTAAAGGTACACTAGTCATAATTAAGCTTTCGTGATTCAGATAGGGCATGCAATTTTAAACAACTTTCCAATTTACTTTTATCATCAAATTTGCTTTGTTCTCTTGGTATTCTTGGTTGAAAGCTAAACCTAGGAGATTTATATGCAAATTTCTTAGCCCTTGAACGCCGCCTCTTATCGGAATGCATTTCTATATTCTTTCACAACTAGAGGGCGTTAGTTCATGTGTGCCATATAGATCATATTGTGTTCACGTCCGTGGAGTTACCTAGGAGTCAGCACTGATTGGCTAAAATGCAAGTCTGTCAAAAGAACTTAAATAAGGGGGTAGTCTGCAGAGTCTTAGATACAAGGTAATCAGAGGTAAAAATTATATTAATATCAGTGTTATTTATGCAAAACTAGGGAATGGGTAATAAAGAAATTATCTTTTTAAACAATAAAAATTCTGGTGTAGACTGTCCCTTGAACTGCTGTTTATCACCAAAGTTTCTTGTGCCTGTTGGATGTGAGCATCTTATCTTGGAGTGAGCTGGGCCAGCTCAAAATACTGTGATGCCTGTGTCCGAGAATAAAATGATGCCCCCCCCCCCCCCGCCGGTGCGACATTACTGATTAGCATATCAACCTACATGGGCCTCGCTTCCATTGAGTCATAATTCAGTTTGCGTGCACTCGCAAACCGTTAAATATGCTGTCGAAAGCAATAGCGTTTAACGACTGTTTCCAATGGCGCGTTATACCTCTATATCGGCTTCCGGACTTCGGCTGCCGAAAAGATTTTCGCGTCCCATAGAAAGTAATAGAAGCCGTTAATCGATAAATTATACCAGGTTTCCATTGAAAGCGCTAACCGTTAATACACTGTCGGAGGCCGTCGATACATTGAGACATATTACCCCCAGCTCAACTAGGTGTAAAGGAGGAAAAAAGAGCTTTTTGAGGCCTGTTTCTCATTGAAATTGTAAATCAAAAAAAAATTATGAGTGTTTCAATGTACAAATAACATTATATATGCTACATTTATTGGTCCTATGTATAGGAATATTTGCACCCATGTTGTCATAGAAATTTCAATATGTATGTGCATATAAAAATATATGCAAGCACCACAATTATGGAACGACCTCCCGCACACTTTTAAACCTTCCCCATGCCTAATATCCTTTAAGAGATCCCTCTCTACATATCTCAAAACAGAATGCACCTGTCATTGTTGATTATATATTTCCTACCTGTTCTATGTTAAATTTTTGGGCATATGTATTATTATTATTTTTTTTTTTATTGTACCCATTGTATCAATGCAATGTTTTGTGTACCCAGGACATACTTGAAAACTATAGAAATCTCAATGTATCTTTCCTGGTAAAATATTATAAATATAAATAAAATATCTACCTATTCAAAATGAAACCTTTGCCCAGGGATGCTATATATAATCTCAATACATATAGAAAAATAATTCAAAGGAAATAAGTTGTTTATAATGAAGATGAGTTTTATTATTACAGATTTACCCTCATTCAAATGTAATTTTCAATGTGAAAATCATATTTATTCAATACAAAACGATGACACATTAAAGTTATGTGTCATAGTACTAATATTTATAAAATATATGTAATGTCATGTCTGCTAAAGCAGATAACACATTTGCAATATTTAGACTATTAACCAAAATACATAAGTGCTTAATATTCCATACTTCAAGAGATATGAAGTATTGTCTTTAACATGGAATTATTGAAACATTTTAAAAGTGCATTGTGCATTGGTCCCAGGGAGAGTCTGTGTCTGTTCATATGATGTCAATTAAAATGTATGAATCACCTCTATATCATGGCAATCACATATATGTTGTGTATACATCATTGCTTAAATATCATAAAGATACATTTATCTAATTATTCTAAATATTGAATAATAATCTTGACAAAAAGGAGTGCATTAGTCATGATAGGTATTAGTCATGATAGGTATATATTTCAGATATTACATTCCACATAGGACTAGAATGAATGCAAGGTGTTTGGCCATATCAACAGGAAGGAATATTTACTTTTCAACTCTTCTATAACTGTATAAGCCTTATTAGCTTCATCTGAAGGAGCAAACAACATATGCTTGTGGAATATAAATCATAACATTTACACATGTCACGTTGACCAATGTTAGATAGCATATACTGTATAAATTTCAGACACGTATCCCCAAGTATTCTTAAACGGCATAATATCCTCAATAAAAGGACACATACATTTATCAACAATGTACACCTGCATATTAATTGACATCATGTGAAATAAAAATGAATAAAGCTGTTAATGTTTTGAAAATAAACAACTATTAAAACAATTTTGAAATATATTTTCTAATTTTGATTAGAAAAATATATGCATATTTATGAGATGGAAATCACACTTAAGAAAGTGCTTCATAAAAAAAAATTAGATATTATATATCTGGAAATAATTTAAAAAGAAAAATACTTATTAATGCTTGCGGCGGGATTTGGCCTTTGGAGGAGAGGTACTTGGGATGGAAGTGTGGCGTCTTGGGCGACGCACACCAGCTGACTGGGAGGCTAAAACATGCGATTCAGGGTCCTGCAGGGAGATAACGGAGGATGCAAGTGAGGAGGGAGTTTGCGGCCTATCTGCAACCCTCTCCACTGCCTCTGCCAGGCGGACGAGTGCGGCATTATGTATGTCCATCTGGCTCTGTAGCCTCCTGAAATCCTGCTGCTGCTGGAGCCTAGTAAGTCTAAGCTCCCTGTGAATGAGCCTCAGTAGAGCATCCTGCTGGGACTGTGCGGGGATATTGGATTCCATGGGGGGCACTTGTGGCTGTATAGGTGTCTCCGGCACATATTCCTGGCTCTGTGTGAGGTTGTCGTCACTCAGTCTTGGGGACTGTGTGGGTGGCTCAATATCCAATTGAGGACAGACATTGGTGGGGGGTGGTGGTGATTGTTGTTGTGGTGGTAGTGGTGGCGGCATTTGTTGTGCCATGGGAGGGTGCTGAATCTGTTGTTGAGGTGGCATATAGTACATATGCTGCGGTGGAGGATGCATCTGCTGATGCTGTGGTGATGAAGGATGCATCTGCTGATGCTGTGGTGATGAAGGAGGCATCTGCCGATGCTGTGGTGGTGGAGGATGCATCTGATAATGCTGTGGTGGAGGATGCATCTGATAATGCTGTGGTGGAGGATGCATCTGATAATGCTGTGGTGGAGGATGCATCTGATAATGCTGTGGTGGTGGAGGCTGCATCTGATGATATGTCCTCCCAGATGAATATGGGGATGGGCCAGGAACATTTTCAACCTCATAGGCCAGTGGCTGTTGCTCATCTCCTTCAAGTATGCTGAGGTAGGAGTATCCAGCTTCAATAACATCCCCCTTGTCAGCCGCTCTGGAATCAATCCGGGATGTAACCCAACTGCTAGCGTGAATTGAAAAGCACACGCTAGCACACTGAGAAATATCCAGGACGTGACCCACTCAGGAAGCAGATTAGAAGATAACAAAAATGAATATTGTTCCAGAATGCAGGAAAGCCACAAAGGATAAAACGTCCCTTTAAGTAGTAAAAAGAACAAAAAGGAAATGCTCTTACTTGAAGCTTCTGAAACAGGTCCTCTTTAACAGGCTTGTAAAACAAAGGAAAAGTTCTCTTTTGCAGCTTGTAAAAGTAAAAGTTCCTTTTAAGCAGGTGTATAACAAACAGAAAGGTAAAGTTCTCTTTTGCAGCTTGTAAAAGTAAATGTCCCTTTTAAGCAGGTGTATAACAAACAGAAAGGCAAAGTTCTCTTTTGCAGCTTGTAAAAGTAAAATGTCCCTTTAAGCAGGTTTATAACAAACAGAAAGGCAAAGTTCTCTTTTGCAGCTTGTAAAAGTAGAATGTCCCTTTAAGCAGGTTTTGTTTATCAAAGATAAGGTTTAAAGGTAAAGGCAAAAGCAAGGTCAGGCAGGCAGAAGTCGGCATCCAAATATCAGCAAAAGGTATAGGCAAAAGACAAGGTCAGGCAAGCAGAAGTCGGCATCCAAGTATCAGCAAAAGGGTAAAAGCTACAGGCAAGGTCAGGCAGGCAGAAGTCTATGTCCAAATATCAGCAAGTAGGGATTAGGCAAGAGGCTTGGTCAGGCAGGCAGAAAATCGGTACACAAAAGATCAGAAAGATACGGTACTCACAATCCAAAGGTAGCAAACAAACGGGCCCAGATTCAGATCTCCCGCCGTTGTTTAAAGGGCAGGAGCGTAACCGTCATCAGAGGGGTGTGTTGAGAAAGCGTCATGTTGCTAAGCAACATGACGTCAGACACACAGAGCAGTTCCGGGAGCCGCGGCGACACGGCGATGAACGGATGCAAACATGACAGCACCCCCCTCCTCAAGGACCCCTCCGGGGGACAGGACCAGGTCTATCAGGATGAGTCTTGTGGAAGGTCTTGACCAAAACAGGAGCATTTACTTGATGAGCAGGTTCCCAAGAACGTTCCGTGACTGGATAACCCTTCCAATGAATGAGATAATACAATTTCTTGCCCCGCAACTTGGAATCTAGAATATGGCTGATTTCAAACTCAGGATGTCCATGCACCAATAACGGTGGAGGTTTAGAAAAAGGCTTAGAATACCTGTTAACCATCACAGGTTTTAAAAGAGAAACATGGAATACCGGATGGACTTTGAGAGACTTGGGTAAAGCTACCCGATAAGCAGTGGAACACACCTGACCCAGTATTCGGAAAGGACCCACATATCGTGGTCCCAATTTGTTAGAAGGTTGTTTCAAGCGAAGAAATCGAGAGGAAATCCAAACTTTATCACCAGGGCGATATTTGGGAGCCTTCTTCCGTCGAAGATCTGAAAAGAACTTGTAACGTCTAGAAGTTACAGAAAGAATACGATGTATCTTCTGCCAATGTCGAGTTAATCTTCGGGCTGTAAGATCAGAAGCAGGATTCACTGTGGAGGAAGTATGCAAAGGGAATGTCCTAGGCTGATATCCGTAAGCTGCATAAAAAGGAGAAGTCTGAAGGGAGGAATTGTACCGGGCATTATGAGCCAGTTCAGCCAAAGGAAGGTAAGAAGTCCAGTTAGAGTGATAATGATCCACATAATGTCTAAGATATGTTTCAAGACACTGGTTTACTCTTTCAGTCTGACCATTCGATTGTGGGTGGTGAGAAGTAGAGAGAGATATAGTAGTACCAAAATGTTTACAAAGTGACCTCCAAAATCGAGAAACGAATTGTACCCCTCTATCTGACACAATATCTAGAGGAAATCCATGGATTCTTACAATATGTAGAATAAAAAGTTCAGAGAGTCTTTTGGCAGATGGTAATCCTGGCAAGGGTACAAAATGAGCCGTCTTAGTGAACCTGTCGACCACCACCCAGATAGTATTGTTCCCAGTGGACAAGGGAAGATCAGTAATAAAGTCCATGGATACATGAGTCCAAGGCTGGTGAGGTATAGGCAATGGTTGGAGTAATCCTGAAGGAAGTTGGCGTGGAGTTTTGTTCATGGCACATTGTGTGCATACTGAGACGTAATCCTTCACATCTTGAGAGAGTGTAGGCCACCAGACATGTTGTTTGAGGTTTCGAGTGGTAATACTGATGCCAGGATGTCCAGAAAGGGGACTATCATGAGCCCAAAATAAAATCTTGGAACGAAGGCGTTCAGGAACAAAGAGTAAACCATCGGGAGGTTTACAGGACAAAGGAAGATGCTTTTGAGCGGACTGTAATTCTTGTAACCAAGAAGTTGTTAACTGGGCAATGACTTCATGAGGTTGGAGAATGGTACCAGACTCAGGAACTGGGGTATCTTGAAATTGTCTGGAAAGTGCGTCTGCTTTAATATTTTTTGAACCAGGTATGTAAGACAAATTATAGTGAAACCGAGAGAAGAATAATGACCAGCGTGCTTGCCTGGAATTTAATCGTTTGGCTGTTTGGAGATACAGAAGGTTCTTATGATCAGTAAGTATAGTAAATGGCAAAGAAGTACCTTCCAGCCAATGTCTCCATTCATCCAATGCCATTTTGATGGCAAGCAGCTCTTTATTCCCTACGTCATAGTTAAATTCGGAAGGAGTGAATTTTTTAGAGAAAAAAGCAACAGGATGAATCCTTCCAGTCTCTGGTATTCGTTGAGACAGAACAGCTCCAGCAGCAACAGAGGAAGCATCTACCTCCAGAATAAATTGAAACTCAGGATTTGGATGACGAAGGATAGGAGCTGAGGAAAAAGCTTCTTTGAGAGATTCAAAAGCTTCTATAGCCTCAGACGGCCATACTTTACAGTTTTGTCCTTTTCTAGTGAGAGAAGTAAGAGGAGAAGTAATAGTAGCAAAATTCTTGATGAACTTTCTGTAATAATTGGCGAAGCCTAGGAAACGTTGTAAAGCCTTCAAAGAATCAGGTCTAGGCCAATCCAATATGGCAGAAAGTTTAGTAGGGTCCATTTCGAATCCAGATGCCGATATTACATAACCCAGAAAGGGTATGGATTTTTGATGGAAGGAACATTTCTCCAGTTTAGCAAACAGATGGAATTCTCTTAGACGTTGAAGTACTTTCTTGACGTGGTGCACATGATCTTGGAGGTTCTGAGAAAAAATTAAGATGTCGTCCAGGTATATGATAACAAATATATTCAAAAAATCACGAAAGATCTCGTTTACAAAATGCTGGAAAACCGCCGGAGCATTGCATAGCCCGAAGGGCATGACCAAATATTCATAATGCCCAAATCGAGTGTTAAAGGCAGTCTTCCACTCATCTCCTTCGCGTATACGGATCAAGTTGTATGCACCACGTAGGTCGAGTTTGGTGAAAATGGTGGCTCCCTGAAGATAAGTAAAAAGTTCAGGAATAAGGGGCAGAGGATAACTGTTCTTGATGGTAATCTGATTCAATCCACGATAATCAATACAGGGTCTTAATCCGCCATCCTTTTTTCCCACAAAAAAGAAACCAGCCCCTACGGGGGAAGAAGAGGGTCGAATAAATCCTCTAGCCAGATTGTCTTTTATATATTCTTCCAGAGCCATGTTTTCTGGTTTAGAAAGTGGATATGTCTTGCCACGAGGATAGGCAGCCCCAGGAAGGAGATCAATGGGACAATCAAAAGGGCGATGAGGAGGAAGACGTTCAGCTTCTTTTTTGGAGAAAACATCCACAAAGTCATGGTAATGCATAGGTAAGGATTCCGGAGTTTCAACTGTGAGAGCAATAGTGAGTGGTAACTTAGTAATCTTTTGAAGACATTTAGTCTGGCATGTAGATCCCCAGGAAGTGAGTTCACCGAAAGTCCAAGAAAAAATGGGATTGTGAATCTGGAGCCAGGGTAATCCCAAGATAATGGGAAATTGTGGAGTGGGAATGACATCGAAACAAATTGTCTCGGAATGAAGTATTCCTACGGTGAAGAGTAAGGGTTGAGTAGAAAACTGAATGTATCCAGAACCCAAAGGATCTCCACTAACCGTAGAAACTGAAATGGAATACTCCTTCTTTAGTAAGGGTATAGAATGAGTAGAAACAAATGTAGAGTCAATGAACACACCTCCAGCACCAGAATCAATTAGAGCTTGGGTATAGATCTTCTTATGTCCAATTAGAAGAGTTACTGGAACAAAGAGTTTCTTGTATAGGGAATGACCACTATTTTGGCTTAACTCAGTTCCCTGGACTAGAGTTAAGCCCTGGCTTTTACTGGCCTAGTAGGACAATCCCTTAATAAATGCCCTTTAAGGCCACAGTACAGACATAAGCCAAGAGTCCGTCTTCTCAAGCGTTCAGTCTCAGTTAATTTTATACTTCCTACTTCCATGGGTTCAGCCTGATCAGTAGTAGGAGAGGCTGGAGTGACTGGATTAGAAAAACGAGGAGCCAAACGAAAAGGAGTTCGAGTTGAAGTCCTCTGTGTTCTATCCTTTTCTTGTTGGCGTTCACGAAACCTGGCGTCGAGACTGATACAGAGATTTATTAAGGCTTCTAAGGACTCTGGAAGTTCACGATACACCAATTCATCCTTGAGACGCTCAGAAAGTCCTTTACGGAAAGCGGCTCTGAGTGCTCCCTGATTCCAAGTGGTTTCAGAGGCAAGGGTGCGGAACTCAATAGCATATTGAGAGACTGGTTGATTTCCTTGACGTAAATCCAGGAGAGTAGCTTCAGCAGCGGATGACCTTCCAGGTTTATCGAATACGTTTGAGAATGTAGATAAAAATGTATCAACATCCAACAGTATAGGATCATTCTTTTCTAGCAAAGGTGATACCCAAGCCAAGGCTTTTCCTTTCATTAAGGAAATAAGAAATGTGATTCTAGAAGAGGCAGTAGCAAAGAGAGTAGGGCTATTTCGGAAATGAAGACGGCATTGATTCAGAAAGCCTCTACATTCTTCAGGATTCCCATCATATTTATCCGGAAGAGGTATCCTGGGACTTAGTTGTACCTGAGACTGATTGTTAGGAATCGGAGGAGGTAATGCCTCAATCGGATTTGGATTGGGAGGTGCGGGTAGCAACCAAATTTTGTAATAGAGCAGTAATTTGATCAAGTTTAGTGTCCAAAGACTGCAAGTGAGTGGCATGAGAACCCAAGAGCTGTCCCTGGTGAGCCACGGCCATAGATAATTCAGTGGGGTCCATTTTAATGGCCCGTTTGTAATGTCAGCCGCTCTGGAATCAATCCGGGATGTAACCCAACTGCTAGCGTGAATTGAAAAGCACACGCTAGCACACTGAGAAATATCCAGGACGTGACCCACTCAGGAAGCAGATTAGAAGATAACAAAAATGAATATTGTTCCAGAATGCAGGAAAGCCACAAAGGATAAAACGTCCCTTTAAGTAGTAAAAAGAACAAAAAGGAAATGCTCTTACTTGAAGCTTCTGAAACAGGTCCTCTTTAACAGGCTTGTAAAACAAAGGAAAAGTTCTCTTTTGCAGCTTGTAAAAGTAAAAGTTCCTTTTAAGCAGGTGTATAACAAACAGAAAGGTAAAGTTCTCTTTTGCAGCTTGTAAAAGTAAATGTCCCTTTTAAGCAGGTGTATAACAAACAGAAAGGCAAAGTTCTCTTTTGCAGCTTGTAAAAGTAAAATGTCCCTTTAAGCAGGTTTATAACAAACAGAAAGGCAAAGTTCTCTTTTGCAGCTTGTAAAAGTAGAATGTCCCTTTAAGCAGGTTTTGTTTATCAAAGATAAGGTTTAAAGGTAAAGGCAAAAGCAAGGTCAGGCAGGCAGAAGTCGGCATCCAAATATCAGCAAAAGGTATAGGCAAAAGACAAGGTCAGGCAAGCAGAAGTCGGCATCCAAGTATCAGCAAAAGGGTAAAAGCTACAGGCAAGGTCAGGCAGGCAGAAGTCTATGTCCAAATATCAGCAAGTAGGGATTAGGCAAGAGGCTTGGTCAGGCAGGCAGAAAATCGGTACACAAAAGATCAGAAAGATACGGTACTCACAATCCAAAGGTAGCAAACAAACGGGCCCAGATTCAGATCTCCCGCCGTTGTTTAAAGGGCAGGAGCGTAACCGTCATCAGAGGGGTGTGTTGAGAAAGCGTCATGTTGCTAAGCAACATGACGTCAGACACACAGAGCAGTTCCGGGAGCCGCGGCGACACGGCGATGAACGGATGCAAACATGACACCCCTCCTCCTCCTCACTGAATTCCGGAACATCACTGGCCTCCGGTCTTGTTGAGGACTCATACTCATGTTCCAAATCTGAAAAATAAATTGTAATTATAAATTAATCTGATGAAACATCTAACATTTGAAAATCAATTTTATAGATATAGATATAGTTATATATATATATATATATATATATATATATATATATATATATATAATTTCTGTATGAACTTAAACATATTTAACCAGAGGTGTATATTTAAAGATTGTGCCTCTAAGCGACTCTTTGTATTACACATAGTCCATATATATGATATAGATAGAAAGAATTTAAATCTATACCCTTGCTTGTTTGAGCAGATAGCCACTCCAGAAATCAGGATGAATATATCCACTACAACTATGTTAAGATGCCATTAAAGGGGCAATGAAGTACAAATTAAACTTTCATGATTCAGACAGAGCATGCAAATTTAGTCAACATTTTATATTTTACTCCTATTATCATATTTTCTTCCTTCTCTTGGTATCTTTATTTGAGAAGCAAGAATGTAAAGCTTAAGAGCCAGACAATTTTTGTTTCAGAACCTGGGTTGCTGTTGCTTATTGGGTGGCTAAATGTAGCCACCAATCACGAGCGCTAGCCAGGGTTCTGAACCAAAAATGCAAAGTCTCCATAGCTTACATTCCTACTTTTTCAAAAAAAGATACCAAGAGAACAAAGAAATATTTATAATAGTAGTACATTAGAGAGTTGCTTAAAATTGCTGCTCTATCTGAATCATGAAATAAAAAAATTGGGTTTACTATCACTTTAAGTTACTGTGCAAATTAGACTTTGAACCATGTAAAACATTACTTGTACTAATCCTACCTAGGTATGTTTTCCACTGATGCTTGAACACAATTGATTACTAAACATATATAATATATGAACATTCTATATTCTGTATTACACATGTGTATGATTACATTTATATTTTAAAAAACAAAGCCGATATATATTTCTGATGTTAACATATATTTGTTAGAAATAAAACATTTATTACATATGATATTTAATATTCACCTTCATGGACCTCTTCAGCTGGCACTGATGTGTCCATTGTCCCCTTACATCCTAGGACAGATTCATCTGAGATGACATTGGCCATCATCTCCTCCCATGACCTTAGGTGTATTCTCTTGCTAGGACCACCACCTGTCCCACGTGCATATTTGGCCTGCTGTGCCAGCTTAGCTTTGGTTTCCCTCCTGCAGTCATGATAGCGGTGTTTAATGCTGGCAGTAGAACGATTACGTCCTAAGCAGCTGACTGCCACTCGAATCTCCTCCCACAGCTTATTCCGGACAGCCGGCCTCAGGTTAGGGTTCTCCAGCTGAGCTGCCCTCTCCAAGTATGCCTCAACAAGAGCCTCCTTCTCCTCCTCAGAGTACCTCTCCTCTCTAAGCCTGCCCTTCACACCTGAAGGGCCAGCAGACACAGACTCTCCCTCCTGTGACTGGGGACCAGCCCTCTCTACCTCCTCTGTCCCTTCAGGCTGTGACAGACTACCACCAGCCCCACCCCCAGTTGCCACAGTCTGCCCCACTTTCCCTTTTCTTTTTGTGCCTAGCTGAGGCTGACTCCTCCTCACTCCTCCCACCTCCATTCCTCTTCCACCCTCTCTCCTTCCCTCCTCTGCCAGGGTTTGAGGAAGGACAAATCCTCCACCCAAACCTCGGCCCCTATTCCTGCCCATACTACTTCCCCCCTCCCCCTCCCTCTATCCACCCTCACCACTGCCCTCCCCCTAGCCACCCCCTTCCCAACTCCACTAGGCCTATCCATCCCTTTCTCCTTCCTCCCTAACTCTAACCTAACACTAAAGTCCCTAGCTTACCTAACTACACTAATTCACCTAACTAAACCCTAAATTAAATAGCCCCAAAACTAACTACCTAACCTATCTAGACCCTAACTATCTCTATTCTATATCCCTCAAAAAAAAAAAAATTGTGGGGGTGAAAATAAACAAAGGGATGTAAATGAAAAAGGAAAAACTAAGGAGGATTAGAACAAAATTATAGAAAAATAATAAGGGATGCAAATGAAGAAAGGGGTGAGCTATATAGTCAAATGAACCAAAAAATATGGGATGTAAAAAAATAAAAATAGGATGGGAAAAATGTATATATAAAAAAAAAAGTTATATAGTGAGGAAGGGAAGGGTAGTCAAAGGGGGGATGGGAAGTGGAATAAGGGGATTAATGAAAGGAGTAATAAAGGAAGATGGGGATATGGGGGTTAATGAAAAAAAAAAATGTGAATGTGTTTGTATCAAATAAAAGTGTGTATGTGTGTGTGTATTTGTGTGTATAAACTAATGTGTGTTAATTAACTAATGTATGGATGTGTGTGTGTGTTCCTAATATTATATGAGGCCTACAATAAGAATATATGAAAATCAAATATCAAACTCTCCACTAACTCTCAAACAACTCTCAAAAACCCAAAACTCCTACCAACGCAACTAGCTCCCGTGTCTTTCTCTCTAGAGGCGATCACAGGTAAAGAGCGCAGGCGCAAACCGTTATTCTTATAGACAGAGGTCGGGTTACCATGGCAATGCACTTGTTATGGCGCGCTTTTCGACAAATCCGACATCGGTTGGCAACGCAAACTTACGTACGGCCGAAAAGAGCGACTGCGCGCAACACGCTAATCTTTTCAATGGAAACCTGGTACTAAAATGGAGCCGTAAATTACTTTTAGCTGTCGTCCGCTTCGGTAGCTTACGGCTCCATTTTTAACGACTCAATGGAAGCGAGGCCTTACTCAGCTGCTGACTTTACTAAGACTTCCGACCTATATGAACCCAATGCTTATGCACAGTTGTGCAATAAGTGAGAAGGAAGTTGGGGTAGAGATTCACTTGTCCCACATTGAATGTTGCCCCTGACCGGTTCTGTGTCTTTGTGCATGATGAAGTTATGCTGCTGGGAGTCTGCAAATTCCCACATGGAGACAGGGGACAGGAGTGGTCCTGGTCAGACAGTGGCTGACTCAGTCACTGAAGAGCTGCCCCTTGTCAAGTGCTGTCTGGGTCCATTGGACCCACTTGCTCCCATGGTTGAGCCGGCCCTGAGAGTGAGTTTAGAAACATAATCAAGGTCTTGGTTCCTGCAATCTGTCCTATATTGATACAGTTTGTCGATGTGTGCTTGTGCTAAAGTATCTTAGTGCCTGCTATCTACCTATAGTACCTGCTGTCCTGTAATCTGCCTACTGGTCTGTTACCTGCTGGTTTACCTGCCTACAACTATTGCTGCTACATGTCTATTGTACCTGCTAGTCTGTTACCTGCCTGTAGTATCTGGTGACACATGCTGCAAAGTAATTGCTTGGTCAGTGCGGGAGCACATTTATATTTGTCTCTAACTGACCAAAGCAAAGGAGATAAGACAAATAACCCACCAGCAGGCTTTTTTGCCTGTGCAGTCCACTGACCAAATTTTTTTTTTTTAATAATACACAGGCAAACAAGTCGCAGACCAAATCTAGAATTTCTCTGAAGTGCTGCACTGATATGTAGAGACTAGCGATAAACTGATAGAGACAGGGTTGCTACAGAGCAGGATGCCTGTCACTATTAGTTGAGGACATGTGATTATAATGCTGTCAGAAATAAAGTAGCTATCAGTCTCAAAATTAAAAGCAACAAGAAGTCATTAAGTAACAATGAGTCCTGTTGTCCCACCTAGCACAGTTATAAAGTGCCAGATTACGAGTGGAGAGCAAATGTTTGCACGCAAGCGATATCGGGTTTTCGTGATCGTTTGTGCACAGGTTAAAGTGCGTTTCTATTACAAGTTGAAAATAAACGCGATCGCTTCAGCGCAAATCAAGTTAATGATCGCTGGGTTAACGAGTACTCAGAGCTGTGGTAAATTTTTTCGGTGGGGGGGGAAGTGTGACAAAATATTTTAAAAAATACTTTACAAAGTACATTTACACTTATTATAACACCATCTAATAAAATTTAAAAAAAAATATTGCACACAAAAGTTACAAGTGCTCAAAGATATGCAGTCTCAGGTGTAAGAAAAACATATAGATCTCTTCATGTCGGGCTAGCACCCTTGGGAGCATGAGTTCGGGTTAGCACGCGAGTAGGATGTTAGGTTTTTTTCTACTTTTTTTGCTCCATTGACTTTTATGGGGAATAGATTATCGTGAGCGTGATATTCTAATTGCGCAAGAAGTAAGCTGTTTGTGCGCATTGGGTTAGCACAAGCACAATAACTTTTTACTTTCAACTTGTAATACTAGTGCAACCAGATTCGCACAAAAAGTTTACTTCTAGTGCAATTAGCACTCTAGCAAAAGCGCTAAAAAGCGATCCACTCATAATCTGACCCAGAGCCGATATGCATTGCTGTGCTTGGACATAGAGGCTGGGTTCACTACCTTATGTCAATATATTACATTTAAATATTTACAGCCTTTCACCAAGTAAGTCTACAAAAATGGGTTCAACCGTATTACACAGTTGAACATCCCGGTTCAACTACATGACTGTGTCTAAGTAGGATAATAGAGTATACAAACAAGAAAACACCCAATCAATGCACAATACAATGTAAAAATATGGCAATGAGGTGCATTTCAGGATGGACAATCTTAATACACCTAATAGAATACAAATAATAAAGAGTAAATTGCACTCACAAAACCAAGACTGTTGCCATGAGTTGCAGCTCCAAGTCCGTTCCCTTGATTATATTTTTGTTCAGCTGTCTCCCTCGGTCAGTCGCACACAAACTTTCTATATTTGTAATATCCCCAGATGTCAGTGGTCCTACCAGAAGTTGCATTGGAGAATAGTCTGCCCAAACAGGGGCAATGAGGTTTTCAAAGTTCTTATGCCATACTGTAAAGGAAGGAAAGGGCACTCCAGGTTACTGCTTACGGTATCTGCTCCTTACATTTAGCCACCAATCAGCAATTGCTACCTAGGTGCTGAACCAAAAATGGGCTGGCTCTTAAGCTATACATTTCTGCTTTTCAAATAAAGATAGCAAGAGAACAAAGAAAAAATGATAATAGGAGTAAATTAGAAAGTTGCTTAAAATTGCATCTAAATCATTAAAGAAAACATTTTGGATTAGTATCCCTTTAAGACGCTCTAAGTCTATCTGGCTCTACACTTAGATTGTTGGAAATAAGGAGGTCAAAATTGCTCTCTTTTTTTTATTAAGTTTTATGAAACATTTACAAAATACAAAATCACAAATTTATAAAGATATCAGTATATATGTTCCCAAAAAAATAACAATAAATAATGCTTTCTCTAAGTATTAACAGTAGCTTACATAGATACCTCTGTTATTGCGAATAAGCCACTTGCTTATACAGTGTTCCCTGAAAAGAAAATATGTCAATTATTACAACTTATACAGTATTATATATGAATATTCAATTAGTCCTGACATATTCTTCCCATATAAATTCTATTGAGTGGTAATCAACCATTAGTATGAAAATAATGGTACTTTTCCAGTGATAGAATCAGAGGTCAAAATATCTTTAAAGTAACCTAACATTTGAAAGCAAAAGTTAAATGCTAATATTGCATATAAAAATCTCTGTACTTTGCTTTGCTGTTCTTTCTGTCTATGGGGTATGCTCTAGTCCTGTAGAAAAGCTAATGGAATGATTCAGATACCGAATTTACCATGTACTTTAATGGTGGTTTATCAGAACAAAAGTAGTGAAAAAGTTTCCCAAATAATTAATATCCCTATGTCACTATAAGTTTCAATTAAAGCTTCAAAACACTATTTATAAAAAAAAACATATCTTAAAAACTACAGCTATATGCGGCACAAGCGTCAGCGCAACTGCTGAAATCTGCTCCGCCCGTAATTTCAACTCACACATCGGGTTATCACATATACGGCGCTGGCAGTTCATAAAGTGCCGTAAGTCGGATAAACTAGCGATGTCCAGAAATGAGCGTAAATACAAATTTATGGAGTCGCCAGGGACTTACGGCACTTTAAAAACTGCCGGCGCCTAAGAAAATAAAAAAAAAGTAAAATCTCCAGTAAAAGTCTAACCCGCCTCCCAAAAATAAACCCGTCACGTAAAACCTCTATATCCACCATCAAACCCACGTCACAACTAATAATAAAAGTATTAACTCCTAAATCAACAACCCCCCACAACGCAATATGCCTAATTAAACTATTAACCCCTAATCTGCCATTAACCCACATCGCGATCTACCTAGTAAAAGTATTAACCCCTAAATCCGCCAACCCCAACATCGCAAATTACCTAATAAATGTATTAACCCCTAATCTGACATTAACCTACATCACAAAGTACAAACTATAAACACCTAATCTGCCATTAACCCACATTGCAACAAACCTTATAAATCTATTAACCCCTAATCCGCCAAACCCCCACAACTCAAATAACAAATTTAAAGGGACAGTGAACCCAAATTTTTTCTTTCGTCCTAAACCAATAAAAAAGCTTAGATGCCTTCTTTTTCAAATAAAGATAGCAAGAGAACAAAGAAAAATTGATAATAGGAGGAAATTAGAAAGTTGCTTAAAATTGCATGCTCTATCTGAACCACGAAAGAAAAAAATTTGGGTTCAGTGTTTCTTTAATTACTAAGCCCCCTCCTCACACCCACTAAATTAACCACAAATTACAAAAAATAATAAAATACTAAATTATAATTAAAATAAAAAATCCTAACAGTACTTAGAAAAATAAACCTAACATTAAATTAAAATAAATTAATTCCGATTATCCTAGCTTTGTGAAGCAATAATCTAGATTTTATTGAAGAGACAAGTATTTTGCATAACCTTTTCCTTTACTGCTCATACACCACTTTAACGAATACATATAATGTAAAGGAAAAAACCATTACAGATAAAGAAAAACATAAACCAATGAGAACACAGTTTGAATGGTCAGTTATAAAATAAACCAATGAGAACAGTCCAAATGACCATAAACGGTCTGACAGTGTGCCAATCTTCCTCTTTGAACTTTGATGCAAATGAATAAACAAACATCTGAGAAAAAAGAAACACAAGTCCCAGAATCATAAAACTGGAAAGAATCCTCCAACAGGAACGGGAAACAATTTGATTGAAGATAAGAATCTTCTCTCTGGAACCAGTAAAGTTGCTTGAAGAATCGGATGAATCTACTTGCAGGAAAGGATAAAATCCATGACAGGAATCATATTAATCTTCAGAATCCTGGATTTGAAGGATTTGGCACTAGAATACATAACAGATAATGAAAATATAGGAAAAATGTATAATATATCAAAATAAGGGAGGGAACAACAAACAAGAGGAGGGAAAATACTCGTCTCTGTCTCTTTAATAAAATCTAGATTATTCCTTCACAAAGATAGGATAATCAGAATTTTATTACAAGGACAGAGACTCCTATTTTGCTAGTTTAAAGCAAAAATAACATGAAATAAATACAATTAAACTAAATCATGAAACCAGCTGATTTGGAATAGAATGAATTGGTTTAAAATAAAATTGTCTAAAAGGTTTATCAGATGACCAATCTGCAGCATTTAAAATGACTTGGAGCGAAACAGATTTACAAAATGCCTTTGAAGCAGAAGCTCCTCTAATGGAATGAGGAGAAAAATCTTTATCCACACCAGCTTGAACCATGACCCATTTAACCCATCTACTAATAGTAGGAGAGGAAACTAGTAAATGAGGAAGAGCGTAAGAAATAAGTAATTGATTGGAAGAAGGAAGCCTAAAGGGAAGGGTTCTTTTTCATATTCTTTTAAACAAAGAACTACACATAACCTAGGAAATTCAGGGAAATAAGGATAAAAAATAGAAGTAGAAAGAGTCTTGGTTCTACGAGAAATAGAAAATACAACCCCTTGAGGGGAAAAAATCAATGGCTTTAACATCAGAAACCCTTTTGAAAGACAAAATACATAATAAAGTAGTTAGTTTTATGGTAAGTTATTTTAAGGAAAGAAAATGATTATCTGGCCAATTTTTAAAAAGGGAAAAATCAAAATCAACATCCCAAAAAGATGAATACCTAGAAGAAGGAGTATGTTTTAAACGAATGGATTTCATGAGTCTACAAATGACCGAATTCTGACCTATTGTATTATTATTTAAAAGTTCATGACCCTCGGATATAGCTGATCTAGCTACGTTAATAGATCTATATGCCAAACCAGCTTGATAAAATGAAGAAAGAAAATTAATAACTTCACTCAAAGAAGCTGAAATGGGATCCAATTTCCTAAGATTACACCAGCTAGACAATTTAACCCAGGAGCATAAGTAACATTTTTTGGTTCCAGGAGCCCAGGAGTCTTGAAGGAGGAGTTTAGCCTCTTCCGAAAGACCGACACCTGACCAGGAACCCCTGAAACCATCCAGGCAACGAGATGAGATTGTGAAATTCTCCATTGGGATCTGTAAGAAGATTCGGTTGAACTGGAATCAAGATTGGAGGAACGTAAGACATCTCCAGAAGAAGAGGGTACCAGACAAAGTTGGCCAAAATGGGTAATTATTAGAAGGGAGATCAAATGTCTCTTGACAAAAAGGAGAGTCCTGAGAATCATCAGAAAAGGAGGGAGAGCATAAGCTCCTTGAACTGGCCATGTTTGAAGAAAAGCATCCATGGCTAGAGCCTCCGGATCTGGTCTCCAACTGAAATAAGGGAAGACCTGATGATTCAGATGAGATGCAAAAAGATCTACTACAAAAGGACCTCTTAGTTGTGCAATCTTCTGAAAAATTACAAGATTCAATTTCCAATCGCTGTAATCCGTAAGATATCTCGAACCCCAGTCTGCAAATTGGTTGTTGAGACCAGGAATATTTTCTGCTTGAACAGAGATATTTTGAGCAAGACAATAATGAATGAAAATACTTGTTAAATCTGATAAAAATTTTGAAGTCGTTCCTCCAAGATGATTGATATAACTGACTGCTGAAATGTTGTCCATATGAAGTAAAATAGAGATAGGATGATTGCATTTGACAAAACTTTCACTGCAAACACTCCTGCAAGAAGTTCTAAACAGTTGATATGAAGAGATTTCTCTGTATAAGACCATTTCCCACCAGTGATAGAAGAACCACATCTTGCACCCCAACCAGAATTGCTTGCACCGGATTCTATTATTAAATTCGGAGTATTGCCAAAAATTGCTTTGCCATTCCAGGCTTCTATGTTGAGAAGCCACCAATTAAGTCCATCTGTTGCTTCTTCCGACAGGGAAATCATGTGTTGGTAAGAGAAACCTTTCCAAAGATAATGAATCTTCAATCTCTGAAGAGCCTTGTAATGAAGAGGCGCAGGAAAAATAGCTTGGATAGATGAAGACTGGAGACCTATAATTCGAACTAAAAGATGAATAGGGAAACTGTCTTTGGATAGAATATAAGAAATCTCTTTCTTTGTTCTTTTCATCTTGTCTAGAGGTAAACTGAGAGTTGTTGTCAAGGTATCTATGTTGAAACCCAAGAAAGTCAGAATCTGAGATGGAATAAGAGAAGACTTCTTGAAATTTATAATGAAACCTAGAGATTGAAGGAGATGAATAGAAATATTCAAATGTTCCTTGAGAATTGATGGAGATTGATGAATAATTAGAATATCATCCAGATAAATAATAAGACGAATTCCTCTTTTGTGAAGCCAAGCAACAACAGGCCTGAGAATCTTTGTAAATGCCCAAGGAGCAGATGAAAGACCAAAAGGAAGGCAGGTGAACTGCCAAAGGTTTTTTTTTCCAGAAAAATCTTAAATATTTCCTAAAATCTAAATTAATAGGGACTGCAAGATAAGCATCTTTCAAATCTAATCTGACTAACCAATCTTTGTTGTAAAGGCAATCACTTAAAACTTGAATGCCTTCCATCTTGAAATGATTGTAAACTAGAAAATGATTCAGATATCTTAGATTTATTACTTGACGGAAATAACCTTCTTTCTTTTTCACTAGAAACATGTTGCTTATGAAAGAATTTTCTTTGGAGTAAACAATTTATATGGCTTGTTTTGAAACTAGATCCGAGATTTCTATATCTAGAAGATTTTGGTCTTCTTTTGAAAACTTTATTGGTATGGGAAAGAATTCCTGGAAAGGAAGGTGAATAAAGTCTAGAGAAAGGCCAGAAACCACTTGTAAAACCCAAGGATCTGCTGTAATTTTTTGCCACTCTGAAATAAATAGAGCTAGTCTGCCCCCGATTCTTTGATGGGAAAAATTTGTGAAAGAAGAAGTGAGAAAACTTACTCTGGAAGGGTCTTCTAGATGATCTGTTTCGATATGATCTGAAATTTCTGGATTGTTGATATCTTGATCTTGATAATGAGGAATTTTGGGGAACAAAGTTTTGGAAATGAGACATTGAATTGGAGGGGAAGCGGCAGGAAAAGCGGTCTCTTCCTTTCTCAGCCCTTCCAAAAATTCTCTGAGGCTGTTGTAACTGGTTGAAAATCTTTTTGGTGTTGGTTTTTATTTAAGGAGTTAAAAGTGTTAACATATTAGCTTAATTCTTTAAGACTAGTCTCCAAAAAGTAAACCATCAGCTTAAGGACCCATTTCAGTGGAAGCAAAGTCCCTAATGTTAGTGTCAATACACCTAAGAATTAATTGTCTCCTCTGAGAGGCAATGGCTGTGTTGGAATCACCTAAAATATAAATAAATGTAAGCAACTTCTTATCGATATCAGGGGTGATATGGGTATTATGGGGAAGTTCTGGGCGAGGGCATTCAGCTTTCAAATTATACTTAGTCTTTTTGGACAAGGGTCTGCGAATATAAAAATCCAAAAATTTTGCAACCCTTTTAGAAGGGCGCCATTGGGATGACCTGGGGTGTTGAAGGTCATTAGGATCCATATAAGGATCACCCACATTGTCAATTAAACTTTGTTTTTTAACATTCATTTTCTTAGACTGTTTTGCTTTAGGTGAATTTTGAGAAGATGAAGAACTTTCCTCAGAAAAAATATTCTTAAATTGCCAAGCAGAATTAGATGCCTCATCAGAGTCATCATTATCCCAATTTTCTTCATATTGCAAAGCAGAAATATAAGACTCTGTAGATGAAGAGTCAGAATCTAAAACTTTTCTTTTCCTAGAAACTTTAGTTTTAGAAATATTTAAATTACTATTATCCATGTCATCTTCATCTGAAGAAATTACTTTTCTGCACTTAGGAGCAGAGTAGGAAATGTCTGATCTATGCAGACGTGACAAATTTCATTTTAGGCTTAAAGCCAGAGACATATGTATTATCTTTATTTATAATATGCTTTCTTTTGCAAGAAGCCTTCCTGGGAAGACAAGTCTGAGTATTATTAGCTTGGTCAGAAAGGGATTGATTATGTTGTGACATTTCATCTCTAAGAGCCTGAAGAGAAGAATCAATCATATTCTGAAGATATGCAGTCTCAGGTGTAAGAAAAACATATAGATCTCTTCATGTCGGGCTAGCACCCTTGGGAGCATGAGTTCGGGTTAGCACGCGAGTAGGATGTTAGGTTTTTTTCTACTTTTTTTGCTCCATTGACTTTTATGGGGAATAGATTATCGTGAGCGTGATATTCTAATTGCGCAAGAAGTAAGCTGTTTGTGCGCATTGGGTTAGCACAAGCACAATAACTTTTTACTTTCAACTTGTAATACTAGTGCAACCAGATTCGCACAAAAAGTTTACTTCTAGTGCAATTAGCACTCTAGCAAAAGCGCTAAAAAGCGATCCACTCATAATCTGACCCAGAGCCGATATGCATTGCTGTGCTTGGACATAGAGGCTGGGTTCACTACCTTATGTCAATATATTACATTTAAATATTTACAGCCTTTCACCAAGTAAGTCTACAAAAATGGGTTCAACCGTATTACACAGTTGAACATCCCGGTTCAACTACATGACTGTGTCTAAGTAGGATAATAGAGTATACAAACAAGAAAACACCCAATCAATGCACAATACAATGTAAAAATATGGCAATGAGGTGCATTTCAGGATGGACAATCTTAATACACCTAATAGAATACAAATAATAAAGAGTAAATTGCACTCACAAAACCAAGACTGTTGCCATGAGTTGCAGCTCCAAGTCCGTTCCCTTGATTATATTTTTGTTCAGCTGTCTCCCTCGGTCAGTCGCACACAAACTTTCTATATTTGTAATATCCCCAGATGTCAGTGGTCCTACCAGAAGTTGCATTGGAGAATAGTCTGCCCAAACAGGGGCAATGAGGTTTTCAAAGTTCTTATGCCATACTGTAAAGGAAGGAAAGGGCACTCCAGGTTACTGCTTACGGTATCTGCTCCTTACATTTAGCCACCAATCAGCAATTGCTACCTAGGTGCTGAACCAAAAATGGGCTGGCTCTTAAGCTATACATTTCTGCTTTTCAAATAAAGATAGCAAGAGAACAAAGAAAAAATGATAATAGGAGTAAATTAGAAAGTTGCTTAAAATTGCATCTAAATCATTAAAGAAAACATTTTGGATTAGTATCCCTTTAAGACGCTCTAAGTCTATCTGGCTCTACACTTAGATTGTTGGAAATAAGGAGGTCAAAATTGCTCTCTTTTTTTTATTAAGTTTTATGAAACATTTACAAAATACAAAATCACAAATTTATAAAGATATCAGTATATATGTTCCCAAAAAAATAACAATAAATAATGCTTTCTCTAAGTATTAACAGTAGCTTACATAGATACCTCTGTTATTGCGAATAAGCCACTTGCTTATACAGTGTTCCCTGAAAAGAAAATATGTCAATTATTACAACTTATACAGTATTATATATGAATATTCAATTAGTCCTGACATATTCTTCCCATATAAATTCTATTGAGTGGTAATCAACCATTAGTATGAAAATAATGGTACTTTTCCAGTGATAGAATCAGAGGTCAAAATATCTTTAAAGCAACCTAACATTTGAAAGCAAAAGTTAAATGCTAATATTGCATATAAAAATCTCTGTACTTTGCTTTGCTGTTCTTTCTGTCTATGGGGTATGCTCTAGTCCTGTAGAAAAGCTAATGGAATGATTCAGATACCGAATTTACCATGTACTTTAATGGTGGTTTATCAGAACAAAAGTAGTGAAAAAGTTTCCCAAATAATTAATATCCCTATGTCACTATAAGTTTCAATTAAAGCTTCAAAACACTATTTATAAAAAAAAACATATCTTAAAAACTACAGCTATATGCGGCACAAGCGTCAGCGCAACTGCTGAAATCTGCTCCGCCCGTAATTTCAACTCACACATCGGGTTATCACATATACGGCGCTGGCAGTTCATAAAGTGCCGTAAGTCGGATAAACTAGCGATGTCCAGAAATGAGCGTAAATACAAATTTATGGAGTCGCCAGGGACTTACGGCACTTTAAAAACTGCCGGCGCCTAAGAAAATAAAAAAAAAGTAAAATCTCCAGTAAAAGTCTAACCCGCCTCCCAAAAATAAACCCGTCACGTAAAACCTCTATATCCACCATCAAACCCACGTCACAACTAATAATAAAAGTATTAACTCCTAAATCAACAACCCCCCACAACGCAATATGCCTAATTAAACTATTAACCCCTAATCTGCCATTAACCCACATCGCGATCTACCTAGTAAAAGTATTAACCCCTAAATCCGCCAACCCCAACATCGCAAATTACCTAATAAATGTATTAACCCCTAATCTGACATTAACCTACATCACAAAGTACAAACTATAAACACCTAATCTGCCATTAACCCACATTGCAACAAACCTTATAAATCTATTAACCCCTAATCCGCCAAACCCCCACAACTCAAATAACAAATTTAAAGGGACAGTGAACCCAAATTTTTTCTTTCGTCCTAAACCAATAAAAAAGCTTAGATGCCTTCTTTTTCAAATAAAGATAGCAAGAGAACAAAGAAAAATTGATAATAGGAGGAAATTAGAAAGTTGCTTAAAATTGCATGCTCTATCTGAACCACGAAAGAAAAAAATTTGGGTTCAGTGTTTCTTTAATTACTAAGCCCCCTCCTCACACCCACTAAATTAACCACAAATTACAAAAAATAATAAAATACTAAATTATAATTAAAATAAAAAATCCTAACAGTACTTAGAAAAATAAACCTAACATTAAATTAAAATAAATTAATTCCGATTATCCTAGCTTTGTGAAGCAATAATCTAGATTTTATTGAAGAGACAAGTATTTTGCATAACCTTTTCCTTTACTGCTCATACACCACTTTAACGAATACATATAATGTAAAGGAAAAAACCATTACAGATAAAGAAAAACATAAACCAATGAGAACACAGTTTGAATGGTCAGTTATAAAATAAACCAATGAGAACAGTCCAAATGACCATAAACGGTCTGACAGTGTGCCAATCTTCCTCTTTGAACTTTGATGCAAATGAATAAACAAACATCTGAGAAAAAAGAAACACAAGTCCCAGAATCATAAAACTGGAAAGAATCCTCCAACAGGAACGGGAAACAATTTGATTGAAGATAAGAATCTTCTCTCTGGAACCAGTAAAGTTGCTTGAAGAATCGGATGAATCTACTTGCAGGAAAGGATAAAATCCATGACAGGAATCATATTAATCTTCAGAATCCTGGATTTGAAGGATTTGGCACTAGAATACATAACAGATAATGAAAATATAGGAAAAATGTATAATATATCAAAATAAGGGAGGGAACAACAAACAAGAGGAGGGAAAATACTCGTCTCTGTCTCTTTAATAAAATCTAGATTATTCCTTCACAAAGATAGGATAATCAGAATTTTATTACAAGGACAGAGACTCCTATTTTGCTAGTTTAAAGCAAAAATAACATGAAATAAATACAATTAAACTAAATCATGAAACCAGCTGATTTGGAATAGAATGAATTGGTTTAAAATAAAATTGTCTAAAAGGTTTATCAGATGACCAATCTGCAGCATTTAAAATGACTTGGAGCGAAACAGATTTACAAAATGCCTTTGAAGCAGAAGCTCCTCTAATGGAATGAGGAGAAAAATCTTTATCCACACCAGCTTGAACCATGACCCATTTAACCCATCTACTAATAGTAGGAGAGGAAACTAGTAAATGAGGAAGAGCGTAAGAAATAAGTAATTGATTGGAAGAAGGAAGCCTAAAGGGAAGGGTTCTTTTTCATATTCTTTTAAACAAAGAACTACACATAACCTAGGAAATTCAGGGAAATAAGGATAAAAAATAGAAGTAGAAAGAGTCTTGGTTCTACGAGAAATAGAAAATACAACCCCTTGAGGGGAAAAAATCAATGGCTTTAACATCAGAAACCCTTTTGAAAGACAAAATACATAATAAAGTAGTTAGTTTTATGGTAAGTTATTTTAAGGAAAGAAAATGATTATCTGGCCAATTTTTAAAAAGGGAAAAATCAAAATCAACATCCCAAAAAGATGAATACCTAGAAGAAGGAGTATGTTTTAAACGAATGGATTTCATGAGTCTACAAATGACCGAATTCTGACCTATTGTATTATTATTTAAAAGTTCATGACCCTCGGATATAGCTGATCTAGCTACGTTAATAGATCTATATGCCAAACCAGCTTGATAAAATGAAGAAAGAAAATTAATAACTTCACTCAAAGAAGCTGAAATGGGATCCAATTTCCTAAGATTACACCAGCTAGACAATTTAACCCAGGAGCATAAGTAACATTTTTTGGTTCCAGGAGCCCAGGAGTCTTGAAGGAGGAGTTTAGCCTCTTCCGAAAGACCGACACCTGACCAGGAACCCCTGAAACCATCCAGGCAACGAGATGAGATTGTGAAATTCTCCATTGGGATCTGTAAGAAGATTCGGTTGAACTGGAATCAAGATTGGAGGAACGTAAGACATCTCCAGAAGAAGAGGGTACCAGACAAAGTTGGCCAAAATGGGTAATTATTAGAAGGGAGATCAAATGTCTCTTGACAAAAAGGAGAGTCCTGAGAATCATCAGAAAAGGAGGGAGAGCATAAGCTCCTTGAACTGGCCATGTTTGAAGAAAAGCATCCATGGCTAGAGCCTCCGGATCTGGTCTCCAACTGAAATAAGGGAAGACCTGATGATTCAGATGAGATGCAAAAAGATCTACTACAAAAGGACCTCTTAGTTGTGCAATCTTCTGAAAAATTACAAGATTCAATTTCCAATCGCTGTAATCCGTAAGATATCTCGAACCCCAGTCTGCAAATTGGTTGTTGAGACCAGGAATATTTTCTGCTTGAACAGAGATATTTTGAGCAAGACAATAATGAATGAAAATACTTGTTAAATCTGATAAAAATTTTGAAGTCGTTCCTCCAAGATGATTGATATAACTGACTGCTGAAATGTTGTCCATATGAAGTAAAATAGAGATAGGATGATTGCATTTGACAAAACTTTCACTGCAAACACTCCTGCAAGAAGTTCTAAACAGTTGATATGAAGAGATTTCTCTGTATAAGACCATTTCCCACCAGTGATAGAAGAACCACATCTTGCACCCCAACCAGAATTGCTTGCACCGGATTCTATTATTAAATTCGGAGTATTGCCAAAAATTGCTTTGCCATTCCAGGCTTCTATGTTGAGAAGCCACCAATTAAGTCCATCTGTTGCTTCTTCCGACAGGGAAATCATGTGTTGGTAAGAGAAACCTTTCCAAAGATAATGAATCTTCAATCTCTGAAGAGCCTTGTAATGAAGAGGCGCAGGAAAAATAGCTTGGATAGATGAAGACTGGAGACCTATAATTCGAACTAAAAGATGAATAGGGAAACTGTCTTTGGATAGAATATAAGAAATCTCTTTCTTTGTTCTTTTCATCTTGTCTAGAGGTAAACTGAGAGTTGTTGTCAAGGTATCTATGTTGAAACCCAAGAAAGTCAGAATCTGAGATGGAATAAGAGAAGACTTCTTGAAATTTATAATGAAACCTAGAGATTGAAGGAGATGAATAGAAATATTCAAATGTTCCTTGAGAATTGATGGAGATTGATGAATAATTAGAATATCATCCAGATAAATAATAAGACGAATTCCTCTTTTGTGAAGCCAAGCAACAACAGGCCTGAGAATCTTTGTAAATGCCCAAGGAGCAGATGAAAGACCAAAAGGAAGGCAGGTGAACTGCCAAAGGTTTTTTTTTCCAGAAAAATCTTAAATATTTCCTAAAATCTAAATTAATAGGGACTGCAAGATAAGCATCTTTCAAATCTAATCTGACTAACCAATCTTTGTTGTAAAGGCAATCACTTAAAACTTGAATGCCTTCCATCTTGAAATGATTGTAAACTAGAAAATGATTCAGATATCTTAGATTTATTACTTGACGGAAATAACCTTCTTTCTTTTTCACTAGAAACATGTTGCTTATGAAAGAATTTTCTTTGGAGTAAACAATTTATATGGCTTGTTTTGAAACTAGATCCGAGATTTCTATATCTAGAAGATTTTGGTCTTCTTTTGAAAACTTTATTGGTATGGGAAAGAATTCCTGGAAAGGAAGGTGAATAAAGTCTAGAGAAAGGCCAGAAACCACTTGTAAAACCCAAGGATCTGCTGTAATTTTTTGCCACTCTGAAATAAATAGAGCTAGTCTGCCCCCGATTCTTTGATGGGAAAAATTTGTGAAAGAAGAAGTGAGAAAACTTACTCTGGAAGGGTCTTCTAGATGATCTGTTTCGATATGATCTGAAATTTCTGGATTGTTGATATCTTGATCTTGATAATGAGGAATTTTGGGGAACAAAGTTTTGGAAATGAGACATTGAATTGGAGGGGAAGCGGCAGGAAAAGCGGTCTCTTCCTTTCTCAGCCCTTCCAAAAATTCTCTGAGGCTGTTGTAACTGGTTGAAAATCTTTTTGGTGTTGGTTTTTATTTAAGGAGTTAAAAGTGTTAACATATTAGCTTAATTCTTTAAGACTAGTCTCCAAAAAGTAAACCATCAGCTTAAGGACCCATTTCAGTGGAAGCAAAGTCCCTAATGTTAGTGTCAATACACCTAAGAATTAATTGTCTCCTCTGAGAGGCAATGGCTGTGTTGGAATCACCTAAAATATAAATAAATGTAAGCAACTTCTTATCGATATCAGGGGTGATATGGGTATTATGGGGAAGTTCTGGGCGAGGGCATTCAGCTTTCAAATTATACTTAGTCTTTTTGGACAAGGGTCTGCGAATATAAAAATCCAAAAATTTTGCAACCCTTTTAGAAGGGCGCCATTGGGATGACCTGGGGTGTTGAAGGTCATTAGGATCCATATAAGGATCACCCACATTGTCAATTAAACTTTGTTTTTTAACATTCATTTTCTTAGACTGTTTTGCTTTAGGTGAATTTTGAGAAGATGAAGAACTTTCCTCAGAAAAAATATTCTTAAATTGCCAAGCAGAATTAGATGCCTCATCAGAGTCATCATTATCCCAATTTTCTTCATATTGCAAAGCAGAAATATAAGACTCTGTAGATGAAGAGTCAGAATCTAAAACTTTTCTTTTCCTAGAAACTTTAGTTTTAGAAATATTTAAATTACTATTATCCATGTCATCTTCATCTGAAGAAATTACTTTTCTGCACTTAGGAGCAGAGTAGGAAATGTCTGATCTATGCAGACGTGACAAATTTCATTTTAGGCTTAAAGCCAGAGACATATGTATTATCTTTATTTATAATATGCTTTCTTTTGCAAGAAGCCTTCCTGGGAAGACAAGTCTGAGTATTATTAGCTTGGTCAGAAAGGGATTGATTATGTTGTGACATTTCATCTCTAAGAGCCTGAAGAGAAGAATCAATCATATTCTGAAGATATGCAGTCTCAGGTGTAAGAAAAACATATAGATCTCTTCATGTCGGGCTAGCACCCTTGGGAGCATGAGTTCGGGTTAGCACGCGAGTAGGATGTTAGGTTTTTTTCTACTTTTTTTGCTCCATTGACTTTTATGGGGAATAGATTATCGTGAGCGTGATATTCTAATTGCGCAAGAAGTAAGCTGTTTGTGCGCATTGGGTTAGCACAAGCACAATAACTTTTTACTTTCAACTTGTAATACTAGTGCAACCAGATTCGCACAAAAAGTTTACTTCTAGTGCAATTAGCACTCTAGCAAAAGCGCTAAAAAGCGATCCACTCATAATCTGACCCAGAGCCGATATGCATTGCTGTGCTTGGACATAGAGGCTGGGTTCACTACCTTATGTCAATATATTACATTTAAATATTTACAGCCTTTCACCAAGTAAGTCTACAAAAATGGGTTCAACCGTATTACACAGTTGAACATCCCGGTTCAACTACATGACTGTGTCTAAGTAGGATAATAGAGTATACAAACAAGAAAACACCCAATCAATGCACAATACAATGTAAAAATATGGCAATGAGGTGCATTTCAGGATGGACAATCTTAATACACCTAATAGAATACAAATAATAAAGAGTAAATTGCACTCACAAAACCAAGACTGTTGCCATGAGTTGCAGCTCCAAGTCCGTTCCCTTGATTATATTTTTGTTCAGCTGTCTCCCTCGGTCAGTCGCACACAAACTTTCTATATTTGTAATATCCCCAGATGTCAGTGGTCCTACCAGAAGTTGCATTGGAGAATAGTCTGCCCAAACAGGGGCAATGAGGTTTTCAAAGTTCTTATGCCATACTGTAAAGGAAGGAAAGGGCACTCCAGGTTACTGCTTACGGTATCTGCTCCTTACATTTAGCCACCAATCAGCAATTGCTACCTAGGTGCTGAACCAAAAATGGGCTGGCTCTTAAGCTATACATTTCTGCTTTTCAAATAAAGATAGCAAGAGAACAAAGAAAAAATGATAATAGGAGTAAATTAGAAAGTTGCTTAAAATTGCATCTAAATCATTAAAGAAAACATTTTGGATTAGTATCCCTTTAAGACGCTCTAAGTCTATCTGGCTCTACACTTAGATTGTTGGAAATAAGGAGGTCAAAATTGCTCTCTTTTTTTTATTAAGTTTTATGAAACATTTACAAAATACAAAATCACAAATTTATAAAGATATCAGTATATATGTTCCCAAAAAAATAACAATAAATAATGCTTTCTCTAAGTATTAACAGTAGCTTACATAGATACCTCTGTTATTGCGAATAAGCCACTTGCTTATACAGTGTTCCCTGAAAAGAAAATATGTCAATTATTACAACTTATACAGTATTATATATGAATATTCAATTAGTCCTGACATATTCTTCCCATATAAATTCTATTGAGTGGTAATCAACCATTAGTATGAAAATAATGGTACTTTTCCAGTGATAGAATCAGAGGTCAAAATATCTTTAAAGCAACCTAACATTTGAAAGCAAAAGTTAAATGCTAATATTGCATATAAAAATCTCTGTACTTTGCTTTGCTGTTCTTTCTGTCTATGGGGTATGCTCTAGTCCTGTAGAAAAGCTAATGGAATGATTCAGATACCGAATTTACCATGTACTTTAATGGTGGTTTATCAGAACAAAAGTAGTGAAAAAGTTTCCCAAATAATTAATATCCCTATGTCACTATAAGTTTCAATTAAAGCTTCAAAACACTATTTATAAAAAAAAACATATCTTAAAAACTACAGCTATATGCGGCACAAGCGTCAGCGCAACTGCTGAAATCTGCTCCGCCCGTAATTTCAACTCACACATCGGGTTATCACATATACGGCGCTGGCAGTTCATAAAGTGCCGTAAGTCGGATAAACTAGCGATGTCCAGAAATGAGCGTAAATACAAATTTATGGAGTCGCCAGGGACTTACGGCACTTTAAAAACTGCCGGCGCCTAAGAAAATAAAAAAAAAGTAAAATCTCCAGTAAAAGTCTAACCCGCCTCCCAAAAATAAACCCGTCACGTAAAACCTCTATATCCACCATCAAACCCACGTCACAACTAATAATAAAAGTATTAACTCCTAAATCAACAACCCCCCACAACGCAATATGCCTAATTAAACTATTAACCCCTAATCTGCCATTAACCCACATCGCGATCTACCTAGTAAAAGTATTAACCCCTAAATCCGCCAACCCCAACATCGCAAATTACCTAATAAATGTATTAACCCCTAATCTGACATTAACCTACATCACAAAGTACAAACTATAAACACCTAATCTGCCATTAACCCACATTGCAACAAACCTTATAAATCTATTAACCCCTAATCCGCCAAACCCCCACAACTCAAATAACAAATTTAAAGGGACAGTGAACCCAAATTTTTTCTTTCGTCCTAAACCAATAAAAAAGCTTAGATGCCTTCTTTTTCAAATAAAGATAGCAAGAGAACAAAGAAAAATTGATAATAGGAGGAAATTAGAAAGTTGCTTAAAATTGCATGCTCTATCTGAACCACGAAAGAAAAAAATTTGGGTTCAGTGTTTCTTTAATTACTAAGCCCCCTCCTCACACCCACTAAATTAACCACAAATTACAAAAAATAATAAAATACTAAATTATAATTAAAATAAAAAATCCTAACAGTACTTAGAAAAATAAACCTAACATTAAATTAAAATAAATTAATTCCGATTATCCTAGCTTTGTGAAGCAATAATCTAGATTTTATTGAAGAGACAAGTATTTTGCATAACCTTTTCCTTTACTGCTCATACACCACTTTAACGAATACATATAATGTAAAGGAAAAAACCATTACAGATAAAGAAAAACATAAACCAATGAGAACACAGTTTGAATGGTCAGTTATAAAATAAACCAATGAGAACAGTCCAAATGACCATAAACGGTCTGACAGTGTGCCAATCTTCCTCTTTGAACTTTGATGCAAATGAATAAACAAACATCTGAGAAAAAAGAAACACAAGTCCCAGAATCATAAAACTGGAAAGAATCCTCCAACAGGAACGGGAAACAATTTGATTGAAGATAAGAATCTTCTCTCTGGAACCAGTAAAGTTGCTTGAAGAATCGGATGAATCTACTTGCAGGAAAGGATAAAATCCATGACAGGAATCATATTAATCTTCAGAATCCTGGATTTGAAGGATTTGGCACTAGAATACATAACAGATAATGAAAATATAGGAAAAATGTATAATATATCAAAATAAGGGAGGGAACAACAAACAAGAGGAGGGAAAATACTCGTCTCTGTCTCTTTAATAAAATCTAGATTATTCCTTCACAAAGATAGGATAATCAGAATTTTATTACAAGGACAGAGACTCCTATTTTGCTAGTTTAAAGCAAAAATAACATGAAATAAATACAATTAAACTAAATCATGAAACCAGCTGATTTGGAATAGAATGAATTGGTTTAAAATAAAATTGTCTAAAAGGTTTATCAGATGACCAATCTGCAGCATTTAAAATGACTTGGAGCGAAACAGATTTACAAAATGCCTTTGAAGCAGAAGCTCCTCTAATGGAATGAGGAGAAAAATCTTTATCCACACCAGCTTGAACCATGACCCATTTAACCCATCTACTAATAGTAGGAGAGGAAACTAGTAAATGAGGAAGAGCGTAAGAAATAAGTAATTGATTGGAAGAAGGAAGCCTAAAGGGAAGGGTTCTTTTTCATATTCTTTTAAACAAAGAACTACACATAACCTAGGAAATTCAGGGAAATAAGGATAAAAAATAGAAGTAGAAAGAGTCTTGGTTCTACGAGAAATAGAAAATACAACCCCTTGAGGGGAAAAAATCAATGGCTTTAACATCAGAAACCCTTTTGAAAGACAAAATACATAATAAAGTAGTTAGTTTTATGGTAAGTTATTTTAAGGAAAGAAAATGATTATCTGGCCAATTTTTAAAAAGGGAAAAATCAAAATCAACATCCCAAAAAGATGAATACCTAGAAGAAGGAGTATGTTTTAAACGAATGGATTTCATGAGTCTACAAATGACCGAATTCTGACCTATTGTATTATTATTTAAAAGTTCATGACCCTCGGATATAGCTGATCTAGCTACGTTAATAGATCTATATGCCAAACCAGCTTGATAAAATGAAGAAAGAAAATTAATAACTTCACTCAAAGAAGCTGAAATGGGATCCAATTTCCTAAGATTACACCAGCTAGACAATTTAACCCAGGAGCATAAGTAACATTTTTTGGTTCCAGGAGCCCAGGAGTCTTGAAGGAGGAGTTTAGCCTCTTCCGAAAGACCGACACCTGACCAGGAACCCCTGAAACCATCCAGGCAACGAGATGAGATTGTGAAATTCTCCATTGGGATCTGTAAGAAGATTCGGTTGAACTGGAATCAAGATTGGAGGAACGTAAGACATCTCCAGAAGAAGAGGGTACCAGACAAAGTTGGCCAAAATGGGTAATTATTAGAAGGGAGATCAAATGTCTCTTGACAAAAAGGAGAGTCCTGAGAATCATCAGAAAAGGAGGGAGAGCATAAGCTCCTTGAACTGGCCATGTTTGAAGAAAAGCATCCATGGCTAGAGCCTCCGGATCTGGTCTCCAACTGAAATAAGGGAAGACCTGATGATTCAGATGAGATGCAAAAAGATCTACTACAAAAGGACCTCTTAGTTGTGCAATCTTCTGAAAAATTACAAGATTCAATTTCCAATCGCTGTAATCCGTAAGATATCTCGAACCCCAGTCTGCAAATTGGTTGTTGAGACCAGGAATATTTTCTGCTTGAACAGAGATATTTTGAGCAAGACAATAATGAATGAAAATACTTATTAAATCTGATAAAAATTTTGAAGTCGTTCCTCCAAGATGATTGATATAACTGACTGCTGAAATGTTGTCCATATGAAGTAAAATAGAGATAGGATGATTGCATTTGACAAAACTTTCACTGCAAACACTCCTGCAAGAAGTTCTAAACAGTTGATATGAAGAGATTTCTCTGTATAAGACCATTTCCCACCAGTGATAGAAGAACCACATCTTGCACCCCAACCAGAATTGCTTGCACCGGATTCTATTATTAAATTCGGAGTATTGCCAAAAATTGCTTTGCCATTCCAGGCTTCTATGTTGAGAAGCCACCAATTAAGTCCATCTGTTGCTTCTTCCGACAGGGAAATCATGTGTTGGTAAGAGAAACCTTTCCAAAGATAATGAATCTTCAATCTCTGAAGAGCCTTGTAATGAAGAGGCGCAGGAAAAATAGCTTGGATAGATGAAGACTGGAGACCTATAATTCGAACTAAAAGATGAATAGGGAAACTGTCTTTGGATAGAATATAAGAAATCTCTTTCTTTGTTCTTTTCATCTTGTCTAGAGGTAAACTGAGAGTTGTTGTCAAGGTATCTATGTTGAAACCCAAGAAAGTCAGAATCTGAGATGGAATAAGAGAAGACTTCTTGAAATTTATAATGAAACCTAGAGATTGAAGGAGATGAATAGAAATATTCAAATGTTCCTTGAGAATTGATGGAGATTGATGAATAATTAGAATATCATCCAGATAAATAATAAGACGAATTCCTCTTTTGTGAAGCCAAGCAACAACAGGCCTGAGAATCTTTGTAAATGCCCAAGGAGCAGATGAAAGACCAAAAGGAAGGCAGGTGAACTGCCAAAGGTTTTTTTTTCCAGAAAAATCTTAAATATTTCCTAAAATCTAAATTAATAGGGACTGCAAGATAAGCATCTTTCAAATCTAATCTGACTAACCAATCTTTGTTGTAAAGGCAATCACTTAAAACTTGAATGCCTTCCATCTTGAAATGATTGTAAACTAGAAAATGATTCAGATATCTTAGATTTATTACTTGACGGAAATAACCTTCTTTCTTTTTCACTAGAAACATGTTGCTTATGAAAGAATTTTCTTTGGAGTAAACAATTTATATGGCTTGTTTTGAAACTAGATCCGAGATTTCTATATCTAGAAGATTTTGGTCTTCTTTTGAAAACTTTATTGGTATGGGAAAGAATTCCTGGAAAGGAAGGTGAATAAAGTCTAGAGAAAGGCCAGAAACCACTTGTAAAACCCAAGGATCTGCTGTAATTTTTTGCCACTCTGAAATAAATAGAGCTAGTCTGCCCCCGATTCTTTGATGGGAAAAATTTGTGAAAGAAGAAGTGAGAAAACTTACTCTGGAAGGGTCTTCTAGATGATCTGTTTCGATATGATCTGAAATTTCTGGATTGTTGATATCTTGATCTTGATAATGAGGAATTTTGGGGAACAAAGTTTTGGAAATGAGACATTGAATTGGAGGGGAAGCGGCAGGAAAAGCGGTCTCTTCCTTTCTCAGCCCTTCCAAAAATTCTCTGAGGCTGTTGTAACTGGTTGAAAATCTTTTTGGTGTTGGTTTTTATTTAAGGAGTTAAAAGTGTTAACATATTAGCTTAATTCTTTAAGACTAGTCTCCAAAAAGTAAACCATCAGCTTAAGGACCCATTTCAGTGGAAGCAAAGTCCCTAATGTTAGTGTCAATACACCTAAGAATTAATTGTCTCCTCTGAGAGGCAATGGCTGTGTTGGAATCACCTAAAATATAAATAAATGTAAGCAACTTCTTATCGATATCAGGGGTGATATGGGTATTATGGGGAAGTTCTGGGCGAGGGCATTCAGCTTTCAAATTATACTTAGTCTTTTTGGACAAGGGTCTGCGAATATAAAAATCCAAAAATTTTGCAACCCTTTTAGAAGGGCGCCATTGGGATGACCTGGGGTGTTGAAGGTCATTAGGATCCATATAAGGATCACCCACATTGTCAATTAAACTTTGTTTTTTAACATTCATTTTCTTAGACTGTTTTGCTTTAGGTGAATTTTGAGAAGATGAAGAACTTTCCTCAGAAAAAATATTCTTAAATTGCCAAGCAGAATTAGATGCCTCATCAGAGTCATCATTATCCCAATTTTCTTCATATTGCAAAGCAGAAATATAAGACTCTGTAGATGAAGAGTCAGAATCTAAAACTTTTCTTTTCCTAGAAACTTTAGTTTTAGAAATATTTAAATTACTATTATCCATGTCATCTTCATCTGAAGAAATTACTTTTCTGCACTTAGGAGCAGAGTAGGAAATGTCTGATCTATGCAGACGTGACAAATTTCATTTTAGGCTTAAAGCCAGAGACATATGTATTATCTTTATTTATAATATGCTTTCTTTTGCAAGAAGCCTTCCTGGGAAGACAAGTCTGAGTATTATTAGCTTGGTCAGAAAGGGATTGATTATGTTGTGACATTTCATCTCTAAGAGCCTGAAGAGAAGAATCAATCATATTCTGAATATTTGCCTCAGAGCACTGAGATTTATTTTCCTCAGACATCTTTAAATAAATTAAATTAAATAAAAGATGCTTAAAGAATAAATTAAACTAATAAACAATAATGTAGGAATATAATAAGCAATATAATATATATATGAATAAAGAATAATATGATTTATAAATTGTCTGATAAAACACTAACACCAAAAAAACAGCTTTGTTTTAAAACAACTCCATTTCCAACAGCCAGCAGAGTAGAAATAAATGTTTAATACAAGCCTATGCAGAAGAAAGCAACAAATGCAGCAGAGGCAGAAAAAACTATGTAACCAAATCTTCTTTGACAGATAGCAGCTGTGATGGACTCCTGAGAGAATGACAGAGCTACAGGATTTGAAAGAAGGCGGGTAAAAGGGCGGGAAATTATGTCACAGCAAGATGGGGCGGGACAAAGAAGGAAGAAGAGAAACTAAGATGGCTACTGCAATAGAAGTGCACAGGAAAAACGGAGGGGCTAGAAAATGGTAACAAAAAACATAGGAAACACTCTAAAAATGTCTGAAATAGAAAACAGATAGGTAGGGACACAAAATAAAGTAGCCAACAAAAATAAAACAGAAAATAAGAGAGAAAAACGAATATATAAACAAATAAACTAATGTAAAACAATTAACAGGCAAATAATAAGCAATACAATTAAAATGACATACAGTAGAATAAAATGAAAGTAATACAAATAATAAAACATTTTTAATATTATAAAACAGAAATGGAGCACTGAATACTTAACTTGTCTCTCTGAGCAGCAAAGAGAAAAGAGGAAGATTGGCACACTGTCAGACTGTTTATGGTCATTTGGACTGTTCTCATTGGTTTATTTTATAACTGACCATTCAAACTGTGTTCTCATTGGTTTATGTTTTTCTTTATCTGTAATGGTTTTTTCCTTTACATTATATGTATTTGTTAAAGTGCTGTACGAGCAGTAAAGGAAAAGGTTATGCAAAATAGGAGTCTCTGTCCTTGTAATAAAATCTAAAATTACCAAAAATAAAAAAGTCTAACATTACAGAAAATAATAAACAAAATTATCCAAAATAAAAAAATGTAACCTGATCCCTATGAAAAAAAAGGCCCCCAAAATAAAAACACCCTATAATCTAATGCTAAACTACCAATAGCCTTTAAAAGGGCTTTTTGTAGGGCATTGCCCTAAATTAAACAGCTGTTTTGCATTAAAAAAAAAAAATTCTAACTCCCCCCTAACAGTAAAACCCACCAACCACCAAACCACCCAAAATAAATAAACCTAACACTAAAAAAACCTCAACTACCCATTGCCCCTAAAGGGGCATTTGTATGGGCATTGCCCTTAATAGGGCATTCAGCTCTTTTACTGCCCTTAAAAGGGCATTCAGCTCTTTTAAGAGTGCCCATTAAATCCCTAATCTAAAAAAATAAAAAATCCAAACTCTAACCCCCAAATAGGTACTCACCGTTCCGGAAGTCCGGCGGAGAAGTTCCTGTTCCAGGCGGTGAAGTCTTCTTCCAAGCGGCCGACATCTTCTTCCAACCGGGGACCACATTTTTCTTCATCCAGGACCACGCCATCACGGAGCGGAGATGAGTGCGGAGCAGGACCGGCGACCACAGAGCGTGGAGGATTCTCTTCGCACAATCGCCGCCCTACACTGAATAGTGAATTCAAGGTACGTGTTTAAATATGGTGTCCCTTGCATTCCTATTGGCTGATTTGATTCTTCAAATTCAAATCAGCCAATAGGATGAGAGCTAGTGAAATCCTATTGGCTGTTCAAATCAGCCAATAGGATTTCAGTAGCTTTCATCCTATTGGCTGATTTGAATTTGAAGAATCAAATCAGCCAATAAGCAATTCTTCAAATTCAAATTAGCCAATAGAATGAGAGCTACTGAAATCCTATTGGCTGTTCAAATCAGCCAATAGGATTTCAGTAGCTTTCATCCTATTGACTGATTTGAATTTGAAGAATCAAATCAGCCAATAGGAATGCAAGGGACGCCATATTTAAACGCGTACCTTGAATTCACTATTCAGTGTACGGCGGCGATCATACGAAGAGGATCCTCCACACTCCATGGCTCCACAGTCGCCAGTCCTGCGCGGAGCTTATCTCCGCTCTAGGCCGGCTTGGTCCTGGATGAAGAAGGAAGTGGTCCCCGCTTGGAAGAAGATGTCGGCCGCTTGGAAGAAGACTTCACCACCTGGAACAGGACCTTCTCTGCCGGACATCAGGAACAGTGAGTACCTATTTGGGGGTTAGAGTTAGGATTTTTTTTATTTTGGGGGGGTTTAGATTAGGGTTTTAATGGATACTCTTAAAAGAGCTGAATGCCCTTTTAAGGGCAATCCCCATACAAACGCCCCTTTAAAGGCAATGGGTAGTTTAGTTTTTTTTAGTGTTAGGTTTATTTATTTTGGGGGGTTTGGTGGGTGGTGGGTTTACTGTTAGAGGGGGACTTAGTATTTTTTAAGGTAAAGGAGCTGTTTAACTTAGGATAATGCCCTAAAAAAAGGCCCTTTTAAGGGCTATTGGTAGTTTAGTATTAGATTAGGGGGTGTTTTTATTTTGGGGGATAAGGTTTAATTTTTTTATTTTTGATAATTTGATTTATTATTTTATGTAATGTTAGACTTTTTTATTTTTTGTAATCTTAGATTAATTTAAATTTTTATTTTTATATTTTTTAAGTAATGTTAGCTTTTTATTTTATTTGTAATTTAGTATTTTTAAATTTAGGTAATTAGGGTTAATTTAGGGGGTGTTAGGTTAGGGGGCTTACAGGTAAATTACGAGTTATGCATTACGGCTTTTAACGCAAAAATGTTTTCAATTTCAGCATAATGGCAGTAACACACTATTACGTGTCGGTATAGCTATACCGCAAGTATTTTAGCCTGTAACGCAACGTCCATTCCGCACTCAAAAAAATGATGTTTTTGTGTAGGATTTTCATAGCGCCAGTATTACAGGTTGTGCGGTCCAGCTAAAATGCTTCAGTTACAGCCTATACTGACACGATCCATTCCGATCCATACTACATATTAACCCCTAAACTGCCGCCCTCCTGCATCACAAACACTATATTAAACTTATTAACTCCTAATCTGCCTCCCACCCACATTGCGACTATTAAATACATTTATAAACACCTAATCTGCTGCCCCCGACACTATAATAAAGCTATTAACCCATAATCAGCTGCTCCCCGACATCACCGACACTTTAATAAAGTTATTAACCCCTAAACCTCCGGCCTCCCACATCGCCGCCACTAAATAAACCTATTAACCCCTAAACCGCCGGCCCACCACATCGCAGAACACTAAATTAAACTATTAACCCCTAAACCTAACACCCCCTAACTTTAAATTAAAATTACAATATAACTATATTTAAATAAATAAAAACTTACCTGTGAAATAAAAATAAACCTAACATTAAACTATAAATTAACCTAACCTTACTATTCTAATAAAATTAAAAAACTACCAATTGAAAAATCTAAATGACAAATTTAAAAATCCTAACACTACGAGAAAAATTACAAAATCTAAAATTACAGATACACTTATAAATGATAAAATCATAACTTATACACAATACGCAGAACTAGGTGACAAGGATAGAAATTTGTGGTATCATTATTTACAGCTACAGTCCAGGGTACAAGAAGTGTTGGGGGAGAGGAAACCTCCAACTAGCACTAGGTTTGAGACATTGTGTCTCTCAGTGCAACGCGTTTCAGCTGTAATTACCAGCCTTTCTCAAGCATGCTGAAATGCGTTGCACTGATCCTTCACCCCCACACCTGGTTTACCCAAGAACCGAAGAGCAGAGTAAGCAGAGCAAAGGAAGCAAGCTGTGAAAAAACGCTGCTAAGAAACTTTGCCTCAATAACGCTCCAAGACCGGTATCTGAGAAAGCTAACCAACTCACTCACTTGATCCTTCATCTCACACCTGGTTACCACAAGAGCTGCAGAGCAGGGAAAGCAGAGCACAAAAATGGTTGCCAAGAAACGCTGCTGCAAAACGCTCCACGATCGGCATCTGGAAAAGGTAACCAACCCATCTCTACTCATCATCAAAGGCATTTTTAAGCCCCACAGGATACTATTACTATCACTATTACAATTATTGCGGAAGTACCATACCTGCTACAAAGATCACAAAGACTCGACTCCTACAGGATACGAGGGACAGATTTGTCACCCTCAAAATCGCACTACCAACATAAAAAGGAGAAAAGTGACTACAACTCAGCAAAGGAATATAAGGTTAGATCAGTTGACACGCACTGTATATCTTACCACTTCTTAAAAGGTTCTAAATAGCATAAGCATTATCTCGTACAAATTCTAAGGCTGCCACCGAGATAAGTTGTGCATAGAAACCATAGACCTTTATACTGGGTATTTCCCAAAGATAATTTTAAGATGGACTTTTGAGCGAACACCCCGTATCTTTGGTCACAACTCAGAAGTAGGCAAACTAGCCTATCTTTTGATTGCTGTTTTGAATTCATATTTGTTATTTAGATTATTCCTCTATTTATTTACTTTTTGTTAAAGATCGGTTTAATATTGATAGTATAATAACGGTGCACAAGAAATATATTAATTTAGAACTATGAGGATTTTAAGGTTAGCCAACCTCTCAGAATTATTGTATGCAATATTTAATATTTAATATTATTAGCTCACATAACAATCCTTTTTTTTTATCAAGGCAATACATTGTTTATTTTTATAAAATCCCATTTTGGTGTCATATATATATATTTTACAGGGAGTGCAGAATTATTAGGCAAATGAGTATTTTGACCACATCATCCTCTTTATGCATGTTGTCTTACTCCAAGCTGTATAGGCTCGAAAGCCTACTACCAATTAAGTATATTAGGTGATGTGCATCTCTGTAATGAGAAGGGGTGTGGTCTAATGACATCAACACCCTATATCAGGTGTGCATAATTATTAGGCAACTTCCTTTCCTTTGGCAAAATGGGTCAAAAGAAGGACTTGACAGGCTCAGAAAAGTCAAAAATAGTGAGATATCTTGCAGAGGGATGCAGCACTCTTAAAATTGCAAAGCTTCTGAAGCGTGATCATCGAACAATCAAGCGTTTCATTCAAAATAGTCAACAGGGTCGCAAGAAGCGTGTGGAAAAACCAAGGCGCAAAATAACTGCCCATGAACTGAGAAAAGTCAAGCGTGCAGCTGCCAAGATGCCACTCGCCACCAGTTTGGCCATATTTCAGAGCTGCAACATCACTGGAGTGCCCAAAAGCACAAGGTGTCCAATACTCAGAGACATGGCCAAGGTAAGAAAGGCTGAAAGACGACCACCACTGAACAAGACACACAAGCTGAAACGTGAAGACTGGGCCAAGAAATATCTCAAGACTGATTTTTCTAAGGTTTTATCGACTGATGAAATGAGAGTGAGTCTTGATGGGCCAGATGGATGGGCCCGTGGCTGGATTGGTAAAGGGCAGAGAGCTCCAGTCCGACTCAGACGCCAGCAAGGTGGAGGTGGAGTACTGGTTTGGGCTGGTATCATCAAAGATGAGCTTGTGGGGCCTTTTCGGGTTGAGGATGGAGTCAAGCAACTCCCAGTCCTACTGCCAGTTTCTGGAAGACACCTTCTTCAAGCAGTGGTACAGGAAGAAGTCTGCATCCTTCAAGAAAAACATGATTTTCATGCAGGACAATGCTCCATCACACGCGTCCAAGTACTCCACAGCGTGGCTGGCAAGAAAGGGTATAAAAGAAGAAAATCTAATGACATGGCCTCCTTGTTCACCTGATCTGAACCCCATTGAGAACCTGTGGTCCATCATCAAATGTGAGATTTACAAGGAGGGAAAACAGTACACCTCTCTGAACAGTGTCTGGGAGGCTGTGGTTGCTGCTGCACGCAATGTTGATGGTGAACAGATCAAAACACTGACAGAATCCATGGATGGCAGGCTTTTGAGTGTCCTTGCAAAGAAAGGTGGCTATATTGGTCACTGATTTGTTTTTGTTTTGTTTTTGAATGTCAGAAATGTATATTTGTGAATGTTGAGATGTTATATTGGTTTCACTGGTAAAAATAAATAATTGAAATGGGTATATATTTGTTTTTTGTTAAGTTGCCTAATAATTATGCACAGTAATAGTCACCTGCACACACAGATATCCCCCTAAAATAGCTAAAACTAAAAACAAACTAAAAACTACTTCCAAAAATATTCAGCTTTGATATTAATGAGTTTTTTGGGTTCATTGAGAACATGGTTGTTGTTCAATAATAAAATGAATCCTCAAAAATACAACTTGCCTAATAATTCTGCACTCCCTGTATATTATATTCTATCTCCATAAGGTATTAGCACATTTTGAGCGCTCCTTCCTTAAACTTTTTTTCTCATAACCCAGTAAAACCACACCTTCTCAAATGAATCTCTGGTGTTCAAGATCCATGATGCTGATTCATACATTCTAAATGTATTGTTTATTTTATTCCTCACTTCCAACCTTGAGGGTGCCCCCTGCTTCCAACGGTGAGCTATGCATATTCTGGTGACTGTACGGAGTATTCTGATAAATATGTTAATGGATTTGTTATATTTCTTGATGCATATATGTAGTAATGCCTGTGAAATATCAAGGTGTATTTCTTCCTCTAGTATTTTGCTAAGCAAAATTGACAGGGAGCACCATATTTGTTTGACCCCTTCGCAATCCCACCACATGTGCTTGAAGGTGCCCACTTCCCCACATCCTCTATAACACAGGTTAGAGTTAGTTTGTGACATGTGAGAAGTTATAACTGGGGTTAGATACCAGCGATATGCTGTTTTAATAGAATTTTCATGGAGGTCTGCGCTAAGCAGTCCTCTACTGACCGATCCCAGTATTTCCTCCCAAATGTGTTTTTCATAAGTGGTGCCTATGTCTTCTTCCCACTTGAGCATCAGTGAGGTCCTAGTGTTGTTAGTGTTTGTTTGAATAGCTATATATGTGGTGCCTATGTCTTCTTCCCACTTGAGCATCAGTGAGGTCTTAGTGTTGTTAGTGTTTGTTTGAATAGCTATATATAAGGTTGAAATTGTGTGTTTTGGTCTAGATACTGAAGAGTACATTTTTCCAATGCTGTGAAGGGCTGAATAATAGTGCTACCTATATAATTTCGTATGGCTGAGGAAAGTTGAAGGTACTGGTACCATTGTAGCCCAACCAGTTTCAGGTTATCCTGCATCTGAGTGTAAGTTATGAGCTTTTTATTAATCAACACGTCCACTACCCTGTACAACCCCTTGTTAGCCCATTTATCTATAGTACTATGAAGGTCTATTGGCAGTAATTTTCTTATCGGAATCAGCAATGACTGAGGGAGCAATACCGTGGCATGTTCTAATATCCACTTCTTAGTTTGTCTTGTTAAGTCATGTATGGGAGAGCTACATGTAAGTGTATTACGAGATTGATCACTCCACAGTATATTGTCTTCATATGTTAGACTTCCCCCAAGGATTTGTGTTGTGTCAAAGTAATTGATGGTATCCTTGCTTTTTTAGTACCTCTAACATTTGTTACTAAATCATTTTGTAGGACGGATAATTCTGAGGTTGGAATTTTTAGGGGAAGTGCTCTAAATAGATAAAGTAGGCGAGAGAAGGCATTCATTTTGACTGCCGATTGGCGGCCATACCAGGAAAAGGTGTATTTCTTCCAATTCTGGAGATCCTGTCTGATGGATTTATATAGCAGTATATAATTATATTTATACAATTGGTGAAACTGAGATGTTAGATGTATCCCTAAATATTTGAGAGAATGTTTTACCTACTTAAATTCAAAGTTAAGCTCTATAGATTTTCTAGAGTGGAGAGGTAAGGCTATTGGTAAAGCCTTACACTTCTCGAGGTTAATTTTATATCCTGAAATCTGTGAAAATGTATCTAATAGGTTATACAAATTCGGAATTGAGATCAATGGCTTGGTGATCATAAGTAGGATATCATCCGCGAATAAGGTTAATTTATAGTCTAGATTAGAGATTTTAGCTCCGGTTATATCAGGTTACAATCGAATTCTAGCCGCCAAGGGCTCTATATAAATAGCAAATATTAGAGGGGAGAGAGGGCATCCCTGTCTTGTTTTGTTTCGTATAGGGAATGGTTTGGATCTATAGCCTGCTGATACTACTTGTGCTGTAGGTGTGGAATAGACCACCTGAATTGCTCTGATAAAAGGGCCCTCAAAGCCTATGTGATGCAAGATCGTCATTATATCCCCCCCCCCCACTAAGATGGTCTATGATGCTCAGCATCCTTCTTATATTATCAGGGGCTTCTCTATTTGTTATGAATCCCACCTGATCCGGATGTATAAGGGATTGTAATATTGTTTTTAGATGTTTGGCCAATATTTTAGTGAAAATCTTTAGATCTTGGTTTATAAGTGATATAGGGCAGTATTTACCCAATTTTGGCTCCAAGTAATTCCTATGGTACCTCATGGCCCTCCAGAAGATGGTTACAAAATTTTGTAAGGTGGGGCAATAGGGTTGTTCTAAACAATTTATAATAATCCCCAGGAAATCCATCCAGCCCCACTGCTTTACCCACCTTTAATTCTTTTATAACCTGTGCAACCTCCATAGGAGATATAGGAGCATGTAGGGTCTCTCTGACTTTTTCAGATAGAGTTGGGAGATGGGCATCTAGTAGGAACGTATGTGTATTTTTTTCTGTGTCTGGTGTTTGTGCCGTTTTATGTCCATCATATAGTTGTCCGTAATACCTCGCAAACTCATCAACTATTCCCTGAGGAGACGAGGTCACATTACCGTCTGTCCTCTGGAGGAGAGGGATAGCTAAGGCTCTATTTCTCTCCTATAGTTTGTGTGCCAGATATCTGTCTGGTTTATTGGCAGATATAAAATATTGGACTTTCAATTTGTGTATTACTCTAGTGGCGTTTTTCATTAATAAATTAGCTAGTATTATTCTCTTATGTTTTAGAGTCTGTAGGATACTGTTGTTATGTGTTATTTTATGAGTCTTCTCTAGACTAGCTATCTCCTGATGTAGTTTAGAAATCTGTTGTTGATGTTGTTTGGTATGTGCTGTTTTTCCTTTTATTAAAAGGCCCCTTAAATATGCTTTGTGGGCAGCCCATGTGTATAGTGGGTTTGAGGTGGTGTCTACATTTATATTCTCTAAGATGTTTTAGGATGTGTTCCTGAGCTGAGGGTTGTTTAAAGTATTGTGGATCGTATGTCCACGATTTTTCGCTTTTGCTGTCCTAAACCCCATCTAACAGAAGCGATACTATTGAGTGATCGGACCACACACAAGTGTGGATTTTGTTAGATAATTACATTGAGTGAAGGATCTAACTAACATAAATATAATCAATCCTTGTATAAGTTTTATGTGTTGCAGAGTAGTATGTGGTATCGGTTGAGGTACCGTATAGTGTTTGCCAAGTATCTATGAGTATAGGATGCAAGATGTTCCTGCATGCTTTTAATGCAACAATTATGTCATTGATTCTTGTGGTGTAAGCCCCCTTGACTATATGTCGTAATTGGGGACATTTCTTCAGTAACTCACTCCTTGGTACCAAGACAACTAGGCACACATTGATTGCGTGACAACAACACAGTCACAGATCAAAACGTAACTTGCTACCCAGCCTATCTTCACTAGTTGCAGATGAAAGTCACGTGACAACAACACGGTCTCGGAGAAGTGACGTTTATAATATCATCTCTGTGTTCTTTAATAGTTCTGTGTAGATTATTATCTACTGTCATATTAAAATCATCCCCTATAATCGTTATATATCTTTTGCACTGTAGGAGTTGTTTGCTAAGTATAGTAATAAATTGGGTTTGATGCTCATTAGGTGCATATATATTTACTTTCAGTACAGGGGTATCCTGTATTAGCCCCCTCACAATAAGGAATCTACCAGTGTTATCTCTGATTACTTCTTCCTCCTTAAAATTCAAGGAAGAGTGAAACAAAAGGGAGACTCCGCATTTCTTTTTGTTACTTATTGCATGATATTGTATGGGTATAATTTGTCCCAATATTTGGGAGAGCATTGTGAAGTGAAGTCAGTCTCTTGAAGCATCACTATATGGGCTTTCTGATGTTGGCATTCTAGAATGTCTTTTTCCTTTTAATATTGGAATTAAGTCCTCTCACATTGTGAGAGATCACTTTAATTTGTGTGGTCATTATACTATCCCATTTGTGTGTAATATATCATTAATTTGGTTAGCTAGACTAGTAATTATTTTAGAATGTAGATGACACAATGCCTCACTGAACTCACCAACCAACAGCCCAGTTAGACTAGATGTAGGCTTCTGGATAAAAGTTTGGATACAAATGAAATACTTATTTGAACAGATAACTGTAAACATTAACTCAAAAATGTCAACATATAAAAACTGAATCCAGCAAACAACATACAGGAACATTCTGTTTAACAATATTTTCAACATTAGTATTAGAACAGGAATGTATTAAACAATCTGACAAGTGTGATAAGAATGTAACATTAATAAAGGTGAACCAGGGGAATGAGGAAGAAATGGAGGTAAGGGGAGTTGGGGGGCAAGGGTTAAGGATCAAGGACAAAAGGGGGTAAGGGGTAGTAGGTTGGTGGGAGAATTTCAATAATATTTACCTCCTCACATAAGAAGGTGAAATGTGTCTTCATAGGTCCATGAAGACCCCTATTTGTAACAGGGGAAGAAAAAGGTTTGCAAGAAAGCCCCAGTCAATTTAAACTGGAAATTTCTATATAAGATCATGTTCATGGTGGAATTGGATCTTCCGTGCTGGATAAGCTTGCCTCAGATGGGGCAGTAGATCCTGGTTTGGATTTTTTAAGCTTCCCATCTTTGCCTATGGGAGTCCAATCCCGTTGAAAAGATTTCTGTTGTGGTTTCGGAGTTGCAGCCAATTCAGAGTTCTCCATGGGGATTTGGAGGCGATTTAACAATGCCTTGCCTTCTTCAACTGTTGTGCAGCTATATGTAGAATTCTGATAAGAAAAGATCAGGTTTAAATGGAAAATTCCCCCTATACTTAATTCTGACTTTAAAGGAGAGCCTTTATATGCTTATTCGTAATAGGGACACCTTTGTGTTGTACAGATGGCCTACAGGTGATATATTTATTGTGGAGGATTACTCACTTTTATTGGCTGAGATCTCTGATGATCCGTTACCTCTCTGCTGCTGCTTAAGTGAACCTCCACTGGAAATCTTCCTGTCTATGCTCCTTAATTGTTTTGTGGCTAGAGCTCCGGAGCAGATCCCTGACCCTCTGGAATGCTGCGATATCAAAGAAGTATCTGCGCCAACAATCTCTTGTTCTGTAGTTTGCAGATTGTACAATTAGGCCTCACCCGATTTCACCTTCTACTGGATTTATCCTGTTGAGCGTTTGTGTTGTTCGCTCTAACCTGAGTCGGGTAGCTGTGCAGAATATTGTATAAGGTGTTTTGGAGCTTTTAGGTTCAAATTAAGGCAAAATAAACCTCAAAGTAATGGAATTAATTTCGGAGCTCTAGATCTGTGCATCTGCTTGTAACAGCAGTTGGCTCCTCCCCCCAGTAGTCTCACATTTTGCACTTTTGTAACTGTTTATGGAGCTCTGCCTGCTGCCCTCCAGCAGCTTCCAGGGCCTTATAAAAGTCCCAGTTTGGCAAGGCCAGCCTAGCCACTTAACCCATATACACCTATTTCCTGCCAGCTCTTCCCAGCTCCCCACCCTACTCCGCCCACTTCTACCCCTAGCAGAGCTAACTTGAGTAGATGCAGCAAGATGGCAGTGTGAGCATGCACCTTTATTTTCTACATGAGCTAGAATTACAGCTTCTCATTGGCTGTATTGCTTTGCTTCGGGAACAAAAGAGAAAGTCTAGTGGTGAAGAGCAGAATAAGGTAAGTTATGGTAAAGGGGTTTGATTATACAAACTTCCATATTATTATTTTTTTTATTATTTCTTAAAGGAACTGCATGTTTTGTAATATTTTGCAATATTCGTTTTTAAAGGACAGGTTTTTGTCCCTTTAAAGAGACATAAAAGTCAAAATGAATTGTTAATACTTTAAATAGACTGCAATTTTAAAGGGACAGTCTAGTAAAAATTATACTTTCATGATTCAGATAGGGCATACAATATTAAACACCTTTTAAATTTACTTTTATCCTCAAATTTGCTTTGTTCTCTTGGTATTCTTTGTTGAAAGCTAAACCTAGGTAGGCTCATATGCTAATTTCTGAGATAAAGAGGCAGTTTGCAGAGGTTTGGATACAAGGTTTATCACAGAGGTAAAAAGTATATTTCATTATTTGGATAGAACATACAATTTTAAACAACTTTCCAATTTACTTCTATTATCAAATTGGCTTTTCTCTTGTTATCCTTTCTGAAGGAACATAATTGCACTACTAGCAGTTAGCTGAACACATCTAGTTAGCCAATCACAAGAGACAAGTGTGTGCAGGCACCAATCAGCAGCAAACTCCCAAGTGTTAGATATGTGTGCATTTTTTTTCAATAAGGATATCTGTGAATGAGAATCACAAAAGAGGGCGCTTCTTAGTGTAAAACTGCAAGTATAACCAACGATAACAGATCTTGAGAGAGAAAATATACTCACAAAATGAGCAGCACCAATGTGCTAAGTGACACAAGCTGAGATATCACAGTTTCCCAGCAAACTGATCCTCTGAAGGATGATGGGGCCCAGGGGTGCCCAATAACAGGTACAGGTGAGACTCCGGCTTCCAATATAGTTAAGCAAACTTTTTTATTTTTTGTTAAAACCAGTTAGTATAAAACCAATGGATGTGTACAGTACCCAAAGTGAATAAAAACACAGTTTAAAACAGATTGCAATGCGTTTCTCAGCTGTGCTTGCTGTTTCCTCAAGCATCTTAAGGCCGCTAGCAGGAGGTGTCAATCAACCCGATCGTATTCAATCAGGTTGATTTCTGTCCGTGGCCTCAGAGCAGGCAGACAAGTTATGGAGCAGCGGTCTTTAGACCACTGCTTCATAACTTCTGTTTCCGGCATCAAGCTCCATAAGGAGCTTGATAAATATGCCCCAAGGATTCTTTGTAGTACGGTACATAAAAAAACATAGAAAATGGGAAAAAACGCTTATGTAGATCGAAAAAAGCAAAAGTATTGTTTAAAATTTCAAATCTTCATGCAATATATAACATGTTAGTAATAGTGCTAACAAAGTGTTGAAGCAAGTACTAACTCATATAAAGTATAAAATGATAGCAGGTGCGAGTAAAACATAGCATTTATTCCATGTTGCAATATTGTACAGACCGGGACAGAGCAGTACTAAAGAGATAGAGAGAGTGATACCTCTGACCCTCCCCATGCGTCACCTGACATGTTTTGCCGAGGCTTTCTCAAAGGTGACATTCCATTGAACTGGAAGCGCCAGTTTTAAATGCCCGGACGATTCCGTCACTGAGCTCAACGTCCATTTTCCAAACCGGAAGTGACGTATTGGCTGAGATTTAGCCAATAGCAATAGCAACAAAATGCAAAAAGAAAAATACAAGAATGAGCAAGACACAAAAGGAAATACATTTTATCACCACATACAGCAGGCAATACAATCAGATAGTCAAAATAATAAAATTAAATTTAAATATTCTTCAAACTGATTCAACCTTTTATCTCATGATTGTAAGTATATACCCAAAAGATCTTCTACTATAGGAGACAAAGTGGCAGAATATGTATTCACCAGTAAAACCTCAAAAATTAGAGAAAGTTGGCTCAGTAGAAAAGGCTGCTATAAATGTGGGCTTCATCCCTGCCTTACATGTACATATATAGTACAACATAAGACAATTTTTCATCAAGTCACAGGGAAAAGGAATACAACATCAAATACCATTTAGATTGTACCTCAAGGTACATTATATATCTAATAACTTGTAAAATATGCGATGAACAATACGTAGGGTGTTCGAGCCACATGTTAAAAGATAGAACGAGAGAACACCTAAATGACATTAAAACAGATCCTCCAAAGACTTGGGTAGCCAAACATTTCACAATGCACCATAATCCCACACAGGCATTTCAAATTCAAGCAATTGATTTTATACCTAAGTCACTCAGAGGAGGTGATAGATTAAAAAAAACTATTGTTTAGGGAGGCTAAGTGGATTTTCTTTATACAAACTAAAGAACCTAAAGGTATTAATGCAATATGGGATTTAGAACTCTTTCAGGAATAAATCCCTAATGAAATCTTATTGTCTCCAACACATAGTATTGATATATATCATGTGTACTTAGCAATAATAGTAAACCATTTGCATACACTCATATTCCCCTTTGGAAAATTCTCCTGTATCTTACGTTTGTGTATATACATTCTATAAATACACATAATTTAACTAATACACTCTTTGATCAAACCAATTCCATCCCATATGTAATCTCTTTGAGAACCTTTTATAAGATAAGAGAAAAAATGGGAAAAATATTCTTTTGTATCTCTGTCTGCAATCCATTTCTTCTGCCTTTTGCCTACAAATATACACACTACTTAAAATCACAGTTCATGATGAATTTTATTATATTGTGTGAACCTATGATTGTATATGTTTAGGCAATAAGACACTTTACTATTTATGCGTAATATGTGTATATTATATACATATATTTTCCCCCTGGTATTCTCTGAAATTCTGCAGTCTTTTCAGTGTATATATACGTCTCATTATTTTATTCCCAATTAATATTTTAAGCCTTTTTTATGCCTTAGATCTATATAGCAAAAATCATAATTTATGTAAGAACTTACCTGATAAATTCATATCTTTAATTTTGGCAAGAGTCCATGAGCTAGTGACGTATGGGATATACAATCCTACCAGGAGGGGCAAAGTTTCCCAAACCTCAAAATGCCTATAAATACACCCCTCACCACACCCACAATTCAGTTTAACGAATAGCCAAGTAGTGGGGTGATAAAGAAAGGAGTAAAAAGCATCAAAAAAGGATTTTGGAAATAATTGTGCTTTATACAAAAAATCGTAACCACCACAAAAAGAGTGGGTCTCATGGACTCTTGCCAATATGAAAGAAATGAATTTATCAGGTAAGTTCTTACATAAATTATGTTTTCTTTCATGTAATTGGCAAGAGTCCATGAGCTAGTGACGTATGGGATAGTAATACCCAAGATGTGGAACTCCACAGAAGAGTCACTAGAGAGGGAGGGATAAAAATAATAACAGCCATTTTCCGCTGAAAAAAATAATCCACAACCCAAAATATAAGTTTATTCTCATAAATGAAAAGAAAAAACTTAAACATAAGCAGAGGAATCAAACTAAAACAGCTGCCTGAAAAGCCTTCAAAACCAAATTAAGACTCCAAGGAGGAGAAATTGATTTAATGACAGGCTTGATACGGACCAAAGCCTGTACAAAACAATGAATATCAGGAAGCTTAGCAATCTTTCTGTGAAAAAAAACATAAAGAGCAGAGATTTGTCCCTTCAAGGAACTTGCAGACAAGCCTTTATCCAAACCATCCTGAAGAAACTGTAAAATTCTAGGAATTCTAAAAGAATGCCAGGAAAATTTATGAAAAGAACACCATGAAATATAAGTCTTCCAAACTCGATAATAAATCTTCCTAGAAACAGATTAACGAGCCTGTAACATAGTGTTAATCACTGAGTCAGAGAAACCTCTATGACTAAGCACTAGGCGTTCAATTTCCACACCTTCAAATTTAATGATTTGAGATCCTAATGGAAAAACGGACCTTTAGACAAAAGATCTGGTCTTAAAGGAAGTGGCCAAGGTTGGCAACTGGACATCCAAACAAGATCCGCATACCAAAACCTTTGAGGCCATGCTGGAGCTACCAGCAACACAAACGATTGTTCCATGATGATCACTCTTGGAAGAAGAACTAGAGGCGGGAAAATATAAGCCGGTTGGTAACACCAAGGAACTGCTAACGCATCCACCGCCTCCTGATGATCCCTGGACCTGGACAGGTACCTGGGAAGTTTCTTGTTTAGATGGGAAGCCATCAGATCTATTTCTGGAAGACCCCACATCTGAACAATCTGAGAAAACACATCTGGATGGAGCGACCACTCCCCCGGATGTAAAGTCTGATGGCTGAGATAATCTGCTTCCCAATTGTCTACACCTGGGATATGAACCACAGAAATTAGACAGGAGCTGGATTCGGCCCAAGCAAGTATCCAAGATACTTCTTTCATAGCTTGGGGACTGCGAGTCCCACCCTGATGATTGACATATGCCACAGTTGTGATATTGTCTGTCTGAAAACAAATGAACGGTTCTCTCTTCAACAGAGGCCAAACCTGAAGAGCCCTGAAAATAGCACGGAGTTCTAAAATATTGATTGGTAACCTCGCCTCTTGAGATTTACAAACCCCTTGTGCTGCCAGAGATCCCCAGACAGCTCGCCAACCTGAAAGACTTGCATCTGTTGTGATCACAGTCCATGTTGGACAAACAAAAGAGGCCCCTTCAACTATACAATGGTGATCTAATCACCAAGTCAGAGAGAGTCGAACACTGGGATTTAAGGATATTAATTGTGATATCTTTGTATAATCCCTGCACCATTGATTCAGCATACAAAGCTGGAGAGGTCTCACATGAAAACGAGCAAAGGGGATCACGTCTGATGCTGCAGTCATGAGACCTAAAACTTCCATGCACATAGCTACTGAAGGGACTGATTGAGGCTGAAGGTTCCGACAAGCTGAAACCAATTTTAATCGTCTCTTGTCTGTTAGAGACAGAGTCATGGACACTGAATTTATCTGGAAACCTAAAAAGGTGACCCTTGTCTGAGGAATCAAGGAACGTTTTGGTAAATTGATCCTCCAACCATGTCTTTGAAGAAACAACACTAGTTGATTCGTGTGAGATTCTGCAGAATGTAAAGACTGAGCTAGTACCAAGATATTGTCCAAATAAGGAAACACTGCAATATCCTGTTCTCTGATTACAGAAAGTAGTGCACTGAGAACCTTTGAAAAGATTCTTGGAGCTGTCGCTAGGCCAAATGGAAGAGCGACAAATTGGTAATGCTTGTCTAGAAAAGAGAATCTCAGAAACTGATAGTGGTCTGGATGAATCGGAATATGAAGATATGCATCCTGTAAGTCTATCAGGGACATATAATGCCCTTGCTAAACAAAAGGCAGAATAGTCCTTATAGTCACCATTTTGAAAGTTGGCACTCTTACAAAACGATTCAAAATTTTCAGATCCTGAACTGGTCTGAATGAATTTTCTTTCTTTGGTACAATGAATAGATTTGAATAAAACCCCAGACCCTGTTCCTGAAACGGAACTGGTATGATTACCCCTGAAAGCTCCAGGTCTGAAACACACTTCAGAAAAGCCTGAGCCTTTACTGGATTTGCTGGGATGCGTGAGAGAAAAAATCTTCTCACAGGAGGTCTTACTCTGAATCCTATTCGGTATCCTTGAGAGACAATACTCTGAATCCATTGATTTTGGACAGAATCTGCCCAAAAATTTGTAAGAATCTTAATCTGCCCCCTACCAGCTGAGCTGGAATGAGGGCCGCACCTTCATGCAGACTTGGGGGCTGGCTTTGGTTTCTTAAATGGTTTGGATTTACTCCAACTTGACGGTTTCCAATTGGAACCAGATTCTTTGGGGAAAGGATTAGGTTTCTGTTCCTTATTTTGTCGAAAGGAACGAAAACGGTTAGAAGCTTTAGATTTACCCTTAGGTCTTTTATCCTGAGGCAAAAAAAACTCCCTTCCCCCCAGTGACAGTTGAAATAATCAAATCCAACTGAGAACCAAATAAATGATTACCTTGGAAAGAAAGAGCTAGTAATCTAGACTTAGATACCATGTCAGCATTCCAATATTTGAGCCACAAAGCTCTTCTAGCTAAAATAGCTAAAGACATAGATTTAACATCAATTTTGATTATATCAAAAATGGCATCACAGATAAAATGATTAGCATGTTGAAGCAAGTGAACAATGCTAGACAAATCAGGATCCATTTCCTGTTGCGCTAAACTTTCCAACCAAAAAGTTGATGCAACGTTTATTAGAAGGCGGGATAGCAGACAAAGCCTTCTGAATCGCATTTAGCAATAAAATCTTTTATATTCAAAGGGATATCATGTACATTAGATGTTGAAGGATACATTATCCTTCAACATCTAATGCACTATTACTGATGGATACATTATCTGCATATAAAAGTTTATCATGTCAACTATTACATACCACAGCTGGAGATATAATCTCCACAAATTTACAACAGATACACTTAGCTTTGGTAGAACTGTTATCAGGCAGCAGGGTTCCAACAGTGGTTTCTGAGACAGGATCAGATTGAGACATCTTGCAAATGTAAGAGAAAAAAACAACATATAAAGCAAAATTATCAATTTCCGTATATGGCAGTTTTTAGGAATGGGAAAAACAGCATAGCCCTCTGACATAGAAAAAGGCAAGAGGCATATAGGAATGGGGTTTTAAATAATTAAATTATTTGGTGCCAAGTATGACGCACAATGCAAAATGACATTTTTTGGCGCTAACAACAGCCGGAAATGACACACTCGCGTCATTACAGACGCAACCTTGTGCAAGGAAACTCGGCGTCAACTAAGATGCCGGAAATTATGAATTTGCGTCACCGGACGAACCTTCGCGCAAAAAAAATTCTCGTGCCAAAAATGACGCAATAAACATCGGCATTTTGCGACCTCGTGAGCCTAATTTTGCCTGCGAAAATTTAATGAAAAAGCAGTCAATTTGAAAAAAGACTATACCCCAGGTAAGAAAACAGGAAATTTATGCTTACCTGATAAATTTGTTTCTTTTACGATATGACGAGTCCATGGATTTCATCCTTACTTATGGGATATCGCCTCCTGGTCAGCAGGAGGAGGCAAAGAGCTCCACAGCAGAGCTGCATAAATAGCTCCTCCCTTCCCCCCAACCCAGTCATTCGACCGAAGTTAGGAAGAGAAAGGAAAAGCCAAGGAGCAGAGGTGACTGAAGTTTAACAAAAATAAAAACCTGTCTTAGAAAATGACAGGGTGGGCCGTGGACTCGTCATATCGTAAAAGAAACAAATTTATCAGGTAAGGATAAATTTCCTTTTCTTTTACAAGATATGACGAGTCCATGGATTTCATCCTTACTTATGGGATACAATACCAAAGCTATAGGACACGGATGAAAGGGAGGGACAAGACAGGAACCTAAATGGAAGGCACCACTGCTTGAAGAACCTTTCTCCCAAAAACAAACTCAGACGAGGCAAAAGTATCAAATTTGTAAAATTTGGAAAAAGTATGAAGAGAAGACCAAGTTGCAGCCTTGCAAATTTGTTCAACAGAAGCATCATTTTTAAATGAGGAAGCCACAGCCCTAGTGGAATGAGCCGTAATTATTTCAGGAGGCTGCTGTCCAGCAGTCTCATATGCCAAACGGATGATACTCTTCAGCCAAAAAGAAAGAGAGGTAGCTGTAGCCTTCTGACCCCTACGTTTCCCAGTAAAAACAACAAATAACGAAGATGTTTGACGAAAATCCTTAGTCGCCTGCAAGTAGAACTTCAAGGCACGGACTACGTCCAAATTATGTAACAGACGCTCCTTCTTAGAGGAGGGGTTAGGACACAAGGAAGGAACAACAATTTCCTGATTAATATTCTTGTTAGAAACAACCTTAGGTAGAAAACCAGGTTTGGTATGCAACACCAACTTATCAGAATGGAAAATAAGATAAGGAGAATCACATTGTAATGCCGAAAGCTCAGAAACTCTGCGAGCAGAAGAAATAGCAACCAAAAATAAAACTTTCCAAGATAATAACTTAATATCTATGAAATGCATGGGTTCAAACGGAACCCTTTGAAGAATATTAAGAACTAAATTCAAACTCCAAGGAGGAGCAATTTATCTAAACACAGGCTGGATTCTAGTCAGGGCCTGACAAAAAGATTGAACATCTGGAACATCTGCCAGACGTTTGTGTAGCAAAATAGACAAAGCAGAAATCTGTCCCTTTAAGGAACTTGCTGACAACCCTTTCTCCAATCCTTCTTGGAGAAAAGATAAAATTCTGGGAATCCCAACCCTACTCCATGAGTAGCCCTTGGATTCGCACCATTAAAGATATTTACGCCATATCTTATAGTAAATTCTTCTGGTAACAGGCTTACGTGCCTGAATTAAAGTATCAATGACCGCATCAGAGAACCCCCGCTTAGATAAAATCAAGCGTTCAATCTCCAAGCAGTCAGCTGCAGAGAAATTAGATTCGGATGATGGAAGGGTTCCTGAATGAGACGGTCCTGCCTCAATGGAAGCTTCCACGGCGGCAGAGAGGACATGTCCACCAGATCGGCATACCAAGTCCTGCGAGGCCACGCAGGAGCGATTAGAATCACTGAAGCCCTCTCCTGTTTGATCCGTGCAATCACCCGGGGAAGGAGAGCAAACGGTGGGAACACATAAGCTAGGTTGAACGACCAAGGCACTGCCAAGGCATCTATCAATTCGGCCTGAGGATCCCATGACCTGGATCCGTATCTTGGGAGCTTGGCATTCTGATGAGACGCCATCAGATCCAATTCCGGTCTGCCCCACCTGAGAATCAGGGTGGCAAAGACCTTTGGATGGAGTTCCCATTCCCCCGGTTGAAATGTCTGTCTGCTCAAAAAATCTGCCTCCCAGTTGTCCACTCCTGGGATGTGGATTGCTGACAGATAACAAGAGTGAGCCTCCGCCCACCAAATTATCTTGGATACTTCTATCATCGCTAAGGAACTCCTTGTTCCTCCCTGATGATTGATGTACGCCACAGTCGTGATGTTGACCGGCTGAAAGCGGATGAATTTGGCCGAAGCCAACTGAGGCCAAGCTTGAAGCGCATTGAATATTGCTCTTAATTCCAGAATATTGATTGGAAGTAGAGACTCTGACCGAGTCCACACACCCTGAGCCTTCAGGGAATTCCAGACTGCACCCCATCCTAGTAGACTGGCGTCCGTTGTCACTATCACCCATGAAGGTCTGCGGAAGCACGTCCCTTGGCACAGATGATCCAGCGACAACCACTAAAGAAGAGAGTCTCTTGTCTCCTGATCCAGATCTATCTGAGGAGACAAATTTGCATATTCTCCATTCCACTGTCTGAGCATGGTCAGTTGTAGAGTTCTGAGATGAAAATTAGCAAACGGAATGATGTCCATTGTCACCACCATCAATCCATTTACCTCCATGCACTGAGCCACTGATGGCCGAAGATTGGACTGAAGGGCTCTGCATGTATTCAGAATCTTTAATTTTCTGACTTCCGTCAAGAAGATTTTCATGGATATAGAATCTATTAGAGTTCCCAGGAAAGGAACCCTTGTCTGTGGAATTAGTGAACTCTTTTCTAGATTCACATTCCACCCGTGAGTCCTTAGAAGGACAGAACCATGTCAGTATGAGACTTTGTCAGTTGATAAGACGACGCCTGGATCAGAATATCGTCCAGATAAGGCACCACTGCAATGCCCCGCGGTCTGAGAACCGCCAGCAGAGACCCTAGAACCTTCGTGAAGATCCTGGGTGCCATGGCCAGCCCGAAAGGAAGAGCCACGAACTGAAAATGTTTGTCCAGGAAGGCAAACCTTAAGAACTGGTGATGATCTTTGTGGATAGGAATATGAAGATATGCATCCTTTAAGTCCACGGTAGTCATATATTGACCCTCCTGGATCAATGGAAGAATTGTCCGAATCGTCTCCATTTTGAAGGATGGAACTCTGAGGAACTTGTTTAGACTCTTGAGATCTAAAATGGGTCAGAACGTTCCCTCTTTTTTGGGAACCACAAAAAGGTTTTAGTAAAACCCCTGCCCCGTTCCTGTTTTGGAACGGGACAAATTACTCCCATAGTGAAGAGGTCTTGTACACAACGTAAGAACTGGTCTATAGATAATCATGAAAGAAGAAACCTTCCCCTTGGGAAGGAATTTTTTAACTCCAACTGATACCCTTGAGGCACGATTTCTAGTGTCCAGGGATCCTGAAAGTCTCTTATCCAAGCCTGGACAAAGAGAGAAAGTCTGCCCCCTACTCGATCTGGTCCCGGATCGGGGGCCGCCCCTTCATGCTGTCTTGGGAGCAGCAGCAGGCTTCTTGGGTTGTTTACCCTTGTTCCAAGCCTGGTTGGGTCTCCAGACGGACTTGGCTTGAGCAAAATTCCCTTCCTGTTTAGCGGAAGAGGGGACTCCCTTGAAATTTCGAAAGGAAGGAAAATTACTCTGTCTACCTCTCTGCTTAGATGTTTTATACTGAGGTAGGAGGTGACCCTTACCTCCCGTAATGTCAGAAATGATTTCCTTCAAGTCAGGCCCGAATAGGGTCTTTCCCTTGAAAGGAATAGCCAAAAGTTTGGATTTAGAGGACACATCCGCAGACCAAGATTTCAACCCTAAGGCTCTGCGTGCCAAAATGGAAAATCCTGCATTTTAAGCCGCCAATTTGGCGATCTGAAAAGCGGCATCTGTGACAAAAAATTAGCCAGCTTAAGGGCCTTAATTCTATCAATTATCTCCTCTAAAGGAGTCTACTCTCAGTCTTAAGAGAATCTTCTAAAGCTTCAAACCAAAAGGCAGCCGCCGTTGTGACTGGTAAAATGCATGCCATAGGTTGTAATAGAAAACCTTGATGAACAAATAGCTTTTTTAGAAGACCCTCCAACTTTTTATCCATAGGGTCTTTGAAAGCGCAACTGTCCTCAATGGGGATAGTCGTACGATTATCCAAGGTAGAAATAGCTCCCTCCACCCTAGGGACCGTCTGCCAAGAGTCCCGAATGGTGTCAGCTATAGGGTACATTTTCTTAAAAATAGGGGAATGGGAGAACGGGATGCCCGTCTTTCCCATTCCCGCGTAACGATCTCCGAAATTCTCTTAGGAACCGGAAAAACATCAGAATAAGAAGGAACTTCTAAATATTTGTCCATCTTACACAATTTCTCTGGAGGTACCACAATAGAGTCACAGTCGTCCAGAGTCATCAAAACCTCCCTCAGCAACAGGCGGAGGTGTTCCAATTTAAATCTGAAGGATATGACGTCCGAATCTGTTTGAGGTAACGCACTACCTGAGTCAGACAGTTCCCCCTCAGAAAGGGTCTCCCTACCCCCCAATTCAGATTCCCAGGGTACCTCGGAGATAGCCATCAAAGCATCAGAAGTCGCAGGGACCGCATGGGTTTCTGTCCTGCTGCGTTTTCCCTGTAACACAGGCAACATAGACAAAACTTCTGTGAGAGTGGATGACATAACTGCAGCCATATCCTGCAAAGTGAAAGAAGTAGACACCGTTGATGAACATAGCGTTGTTTGTACGGGCGTTAAAGGCTGTGGCGCTTGGGGAGAAAACTGCGGGATACACCTGAGTCTTATCAGTCCAGTCTGAGAACAGTCATTGGATATATCTTTATTAAATTTATTAAAGAAAATTTGCTCCTTACATTCTAAAGCCCTCTCAATGCATGTGGGACACAATGTAACAGGGGGTTCCACAATAGTATCCAAACACATAGGACATGTACTGTGTTCAATGTCCTCCATAATAACAGATTTCAAAGGCAAGCGTGGTCAAGTCACTGATAAACAAGAACTATCAGTTTAACAAAAAATCAGTGAACTGAGTCTTTAAATACTTCACAGTGAACCCAAAATTATTAAAATAACTTAATGTCAAATAGGAGTGGCCCAATATATGCCTTCGCACACCCCACGTGGGCCCTGCTTATACCACAGTCACCTCTCCGCAGCTCCGCTGCGGCTCCTACCCGCCTCCGTGACCACCGCTACCCTCCAACAGCGTGTCTAGGACCGCTTTTAAGATTATAGCGACAAACGGACCTAGGAGCTGCACTAGTACACTGCTTCCAAGTACTCGTATTGCCGGAACTCTAGGGATGCGTAACTGCTCTATTTGAGCGTGCGAAGACAAGTCCCGCCCATCGTGGGCAGAAACAACACCAAACCCGGGAAAATAGGAAATGGCGATCTAACGCCACGTACCGCATAAAGTACAGTGCAATCACCAGGGAAAGAAATCCCATAGTATATATCCCCAGCGTCAGCCAAAACACTCAAATAAATAAAAATATGCCCATATTTGTACTCGCAGCTGAGTACTATAATAACCTCCCAGCGCTTCTGGCCAATGTAAATGATGCCGGACTGTCAGGGAAATTTTAACAGTGTGTGGGTTGTCATCTGCTTACTATCCTTAATGACGTCCCACCCACTAATATAGCAGGACCCCTATCAGAGCCTATATGTAAGAGGATAGTACAGCCATTTTCTGAGAATATGCTTTCAAAGCCCCAAAAATAAAAATATTGCACTTACCTCCATGCTGAGGAACAGCATGCAAATCTTCACAGTGTCAAGATATCCACTCCTTCTCCTGAGGTCCTGTGAAGAGAGAAAGGTCTTAGGAAAAACTCACTAAGTCCAGATCCAGGCAGCACCAATATGGGAGGCGTAGTGAGACTAAAACCTCACAAGTTCCCCTAACTGGTTTTTCCAGAAGCTGCCCGGTAGTAAAATAGTACACTTTGGCACCATTTAAAAATAAAAAACTCTTGATTGTAGAATCTAAACTAACACCTCACTTTACCTCACTCCTATCACTAATACAGGCAAAGAGAATGACTGGGTTGGGGGGAAGGGAGGAGCTATTTATGCAGCTCTGCTGTAGAGCTCTTTGCCTCCTTCTGCTGACCAGGAGGCGATATCCCATAAGTAAGGATGAAATCCGTGGACTCGTCATATCTTGTAAAATAAATATTTTCCCAAATATGTTTTTTCACAAATATGAAACTGATAGTCTGCAAAAGGAAATATACATAAACATGACTCATGGCAAATATAAGTACAATACATATATTTAGAACTTTATATTAATACATAAAGTTCCAAACCATAGCTGAGATTGTCTTAAGTAATGAAAACATACTTACCGAAAGACACCCATCCACATATAGCAGATAGCCAAACCAGTACTAAAATAATTATCAGTAGAGATAATTCAATATGAGGGTATATCGTCGATCTGAAAAGGGAGGTAGGAGATGAATCTCTACGACCGATAACAGAGAACCTATTAAAAAGATTTCCCGCAAGGAAAACCATAGAATTCAATAGGTGATACTCCCTTCACATCCCTCTGACATTCACTGTACTCTGAGAGGAATCGGGCTTCAAAATGCTGAGAAGCGCATATCAACGTAGAAATCAAGCACAAACTTACTTCACCACCTCCATAGGAGGCAAAGTTTGTAAAACTGAATTGTGGGTGTGGTGAGAGGTGTATTTATAGGCATTTTGAGGTTTGGGAAACTTTGCCCCTCCTGGTAGGATTGTATATCCCATACGTCACTAGCTCATGGACTCTTGCCAATTACATGAAAGAAATATCACGGTCTATTACAAAGATACTTTGTTGCCTTCAAAATTTAACTACCCCCTAGAAATGTCAGTCAAATAACAAAGGCAATAATTGTATCCGTTAAATGTACTCTACCTAGTAACTCCTTGCACACACAAGACTGAATATTGCTATTGGCTAAATCTCTGCCTTTACATCACTTTCGGTTTGGAAAATGGGCGTTGAGTTCAGTAACGGAATCGGCCGGGCATTTAAAAGCTGGCGTTTCCAGTTAAATGGCATGTCACATTTGAAAAAGCCTTGGCAAAACGCATCACGTGACGCATGTGGAGGGTCAGAGGTATCACTCTCTCTATCTCTTTAGTACTGCTCTGTCCAGGTCTGTACAATATTGAATTTTTACTGCAACATGGAATTAATGTTATGTTTTACTCGCACCTGCCATCATTTTGGACTTTATATGAGTTAGTACTTGCTTCAACTCTTACGCCTAGATTTAGAGTTCTGCGGTAGCCGTCAAAAGCAGCGTTAAGGGCTCCTAATGCTGCTTTTGGCCGCCCGCTGGTATTTAGAGTCAGCCAGGAAAGGGTCTAACGCTCACTCTCCAGCCACGACTTTTCCATACCGCAGATCTTACCTTACGCCAATTGCGTATCCTATCTTTTCAATGGGATCTTCCTAATGCCGGTATTTAGAGTCTTGGCTGAAGTGAGCAGTAGACCCTCTACCGACAAGACTCCAGCCGCAGAAAAAAGTCAGTAGTTAAGAGCTTTATATGCTAACGCCGGTTTATAAAGCTCTAAACTACTGTGCTCTAAAGTACACTAACACCCATAAACTACCTATGTACCCCTAAACCGAGGTCCCCCCACATCGCCGCCACTATAATAAATATTTTTAACCCCTAATCTGCTGACCGCACACCGCCGCCACCTACATTATCCCTATGAACCCCTAATCTGCTGCCCCTAACATCGCCGACACCTGCATAATATTTATTAACCCCTAATCTGCCCCCCCCAACGTCGCCGCTACCTTACCTACATTTATTAACCCCTAATCTGCCGACCGGACCTCGCTGCTACTCTAATAAATGTATTAACCCCTAAAGCTAAGTCTAACCCTAACCCTAACACCCCATTAAGTTAAATATAATTTTAATCTAACGAAATAAATTAAATATTATTAACTAAAGTCTTCCTATTTAAAGCTAAATACTTACCTGTAAAATAAACCCTAATATAGCTACAATATAACGAATAATTATATTGTAGCTATTTTAGGATTTATATTATGCTAACCTAGATGCCGCTTGGATGAAGATGTCTACCGGTCCGGATTTCCTCTTCTGCCCGGATAGGATGAAGACTTCTGCCGCTCCGGATGCCCTCTTTTGGTCCATCGGTACCCGGCTGGGTGAACACGGCTCAAGGTAGGGAGATCTTCAGGGGGGTAGTGATAGGTTTATTTAAGGGGGGTTTGGGTTAGAGTAGGGGTATGTGGGTGGTGGGTTGTAATGTTGGGGGTGGTATTGTGTTTTTTTTACAGGCAAAAGAGCTGATTTCTTTGGGGCATGCCCCGCAAAAAGCCCTTTTAAGGGCTGGTAAGGTAATAGAGCTGTTAACTTTTTTAATTTAGATTAGGTGTAGGGAATTTTTTTTTATTTTGGGGGGCTTTGTTATTTTATTAGGGGGCTTAGAGTAGGTATAATAAGCTTAAAATTCTTGTAATCTTTTTTTATTTTTTGTAATTTAGTGTTTGTTTTTGTCATTTAGTTTAGTTTATTTAATTGTAGGTAATTGTAGGTACTTGTAGTTAATTGATTTAATTTATTTATTGATAGTGTAGTGTTAGGTGTAATTGTAACTTAGGTTAGGATTTATTTTACAGGTAATTTTGTAATTATTTTAACTAGGTAGCTATTAAATAGTAAATAACTATTTAATAGCTATTGTACCTAGTTTAAATAAATACAAAGTTGCCTGTAAAATAAATATAAATCCTAAAATAGCTACAATATAATTATTCGTTATATTGTAGCTATATTAGGGTTTATTTTACAGGTAAGTATTTAGCTTTAAATAGGAATACTTTAGTTAATAATATTTAATTTATTTTGTTAGATTAAAATTATATTTAACTTAGGGGGGGTGTTAGGGTTAGGGTTAGACTTAGCTTTAGGGGTTAATACATTTATTAGAGTAGCGGCGAGGTCCGGTCGGCAGATTAGGGGTTAATAAGTGTAGGTAAGGTAGCGGCGACATTGGGGGGGGGGCAGATTAGGGGTTAATAAATATTATGTAGATGTTAGGGACAGCAGATTAGGGGTACATAGGTATAATGTAGGTTGTGGCGGTGTACGGAGCGGCAGATTAGGGGTTAATAATAAAATGCAGGTGTCAGCGATAGCAGGGGCGGCAGATTAGGGGTTAATAAGTGTAAGGTTAGGGGTGTTTAGACTGGGGGTTCATGTTAGGGTGTTAGGTGCAGACTTAGAAACTGTTTCCCCATAGGAAACAATGGGGCTGCGTTAGGAGCTGAACGCTGCTTTTTTGCAGGTGTTAGGTTTTTTTTCAGCCCAAACTGCCCCATTGTTTCCTATGGGGGAATCGTGCAGGAGCACGTTTTTTCCAGCTAGCCACTACCGTAAGCAACGCTGGTATTGAGAGTTGAAGTGGCGGTAAATATGCCTGTACGCTCCCTTTTTGGAGCCTAACGCAGCCCTTCAGAGAACTCTAAATAGCAGCGTTGTTTAGAAGCAGCGCTAGAAAAAAAACACGCGTAGCTAACGCACCCCTTTGGCCGCAAAACTATAAATCTAGGTGAATGTTACCACTATTACTAACATGTTATACATTGCATGAAGATTTGAAATTTCAAACAATACTTCTGTTTTTTTGGGGCTACATAAGTGGTTTTTCCCATTCTCTATATTTTTCTATATTGATAGCTGGCCATTAACTTTAACAAAAAAATACCATGAGAATAAGGTAAACCTGATAATATAAATATAATATGCTTTTACTGAAAAATTAAAGAAGAATTGTGGTTTTCTTGTCCCTTTAAAAGGAGATGAACCCCAAATTCTCTCTATCATGATTCAGATAGAGCATGTGATTTTAGACACATTTCAAATGTACTTCTATTATCTAGTTTAATTTGTTCTATTGGTATATTTTGTTAAAAAAGGATACCTAGGTAGACACAGGAGCGGCTAATTGGTGGCTGGACATATATGCCTTATGTTATTGGTTCACCTAATGCATTCAGCTAGTTCCCAGTAAGGCATTGCTGCTCCTCCAACAAAGGATACCAAGAGAATGAAGCAAATTAGGTAATAAAAGTAAATTGGAAAGATGTTTAAAAATGTATTATCTATCTGAATCATGAAAGAAAAAGTTTGGGTTTTATGCCCCTTTAAGGACACCAGATCATCATTACTGTCATGTAAATTAGGGTGAACCGACCTGTCCCCCAAAGTGTAATGAGTGGAGCTGATGTGTTTCCAATGGAGGCAGAGGGAATCCATGCTTTACTCATAATTATGGGAATACGTTGCTCAGCTTTTTCTGAGAACTACTGCAGCAACTGCTGGTGGAGAAACATTTTCTCCATGTCATATAAAGGTGCCTGCAGAGATCTGTAGCTCATCACTACCTCCCACTGCTGGAAGCAACTTCTAGCAGCGAATAAGCAGTGACAGTTTCTGTAAATTAGTTACAATTCAGTTCCAATGTTTTTTTATTCCAAGTAGGCAGCTAACAAAATTAAACCAGCTTACTTAAGCAAGAAAAATCTAATCATACTCTGTTGGATACTAAAACACAGTAAAGTCCCTTCAGGCATGCCAGTTGTATTTAAGTTTAACTAAAAAAAAAAAAAAAAAAGAAATAAAAACGTTAAAGGGGCAGTATACACCAATTTTCATATAACTGCATATAATAGACACTACTATAAAGAATAATATGCACAGATACTGGTATAAAAATCCAGTGTAAAACCTTTTAAAAACTTACTTAGAAGCTACCAATTTAACACTGTTAATGAGATAAGCCTGGAACACCCACTGAAAGGGGCTGATAGCAGAACCTCCCCCCCTCTCCTGCATATGAAAAGATCCATTACACAAACAGTAGACATCAGTATATATCTAAAACTTTTTAGGCTTGGTTAGGAGTCTGAAAATCAGCACAATGTTATAATAAGCAAAACTATACATTTTTACAAAAACACACCCAGATGGGCTATATAAATGGGTCATATACAAAACATTTCTGCAATGAAAAATCTAGTGTATAATGTCCCGTTAAAAAACTTAGCCAATTTTTTCTTCTTCTCTGGTAACACACTGTTAATTGAATTACTACAATTTTAGTTTAGCTTTTTTTATTTTTTTTTTAGTCTCTGAGAAAGCGTTATGTTTAGCGTGAAATATGTCAGGCTGAGTCTCTCTATGATGTTGTAAATGTCCCACACATTCCTTGTGTTAAGTTTTTGTTTTCTATACCTTCATAATCGAATTGTCATGAGGCTTGTACACAATACTTGGAACCAGTGGCGTATTTTGGTTTTGTGCTACCCTAAGCACTCAAAATTCTGCTGCCCTGAAACCCCCCCCCCCCCCCCGGTCTTAGTCCTTTTCTGGCCATAATATTTTTTGGTCAGGGTGTAACGTGACTTTTTTCCACCCTGGCATTCCAAGATAAATGTTCACTAGGGCTTGCAAAACACTTGTATACACTCTTTTCAGCTCATATCTTCTTTTTCAGTGTAATATACTTTGAAACTGAAATATCATTTAAAACAGAACGCTGAAAAAGATGTCCACACGTATCTTTATTACATATATATATCCTGACAAGAACTAAATCCAATGAGTGTGGTCTTCTCCTTTATATATACAGACAAATATACACATACACAAACACACTGATATCCCTTTAAGTAACCTGGGTAGGTAAATCTCCTAGTTTACATAAGCAAAAAGGTCTTCTCTTGTATTTGAAAGCAAAAGCATGGTTTGCAGCTTTGCAGGATTTTTTAGTGAAGAATAGTTCAAAGTATGATTATATCATTCAAAACTAAATCTCAGCTGTTAGGAGAGTGTCTAAATAAGATAGCAATTTAACAGTATTGATGAGTAGCTTTCCTTGCCTGCAGCTCATTGTAATGGCTGTTATTATAATGGGTAACGCTGACTCTAGTGGCACATTTTATGTCTGGCATGATTCAACCAATCTTGCATTACAAAAAGCAGAAAGCAAGTCATCTAGGCTGTACCAACTTAGGGCCAGATTATGAGGCCTATTTATCATAGGTCTTGCGGACCTGATCCGACAGTGCAGATCAGGTCCACAAAACCTCGCTGAATACGGAGAACAAAACGCTCTCCGTATTCAGCATTGCACCAGCAGTTCACAAGAGCTGCTGGTGCAATGCCGCCCCTTGCAGACTCGCGGCCAATGGGCCGCCAGCAGGGGGTGTCAATCAACCCAATCATACTCGATCGGGTTGAATTCCGGCGATTCCTGTCCGCCTCATCAGAGCAGGCGGACAGGGTTATGGAGCAGCAGTCTTTAGACCGCTGCTTTATAATTGGTGTTTCTGGGGAGCCTGCAGGCTCGCCAGAAACACGGGGCCTCAAGCTCCGTTCGGAGCTTGATAGATAGGCCCCTATGTGTGTAGTGCAAACTTTTGCTTTGCATGCGATATTGGGTTTTTATATTAGTTTGCGCAAGGTTGAATTGTGCTTGTATTATAAGTTAAAAGTAAACGCGATTGCTTGAGCGCAATTCAAGTTAATGCTCGTCGGGTTCGCATGTCCTCAGAGCTGTGTTTAACTGATTTGCAAAACATAAAAGTGTCACAAAACACATCAAACATGCATTACAAAGTATAGTTACACTCATAATAACACTATCCAGTAAAAATTATAAAAAAAATATTGCACAAAAAAGTTATAAGGGCTCAAAGATATGAGATCTCCGGTGTTAGAAAAAAAGGCAGACAGAGGGCTTTAACATAGACGTACATACACGTCTAATTATGTATATATAAAGTATATATATATATATATATATATATATATATATATATATATATATATATATATATATATGTATATATGTATATATATATATATATATGTATATATGTATATATATATATATATGTATATATGTATATATATATATATAAATATGTATATATATATATATATCTGTGTGTGTACATATTTATTTATATGTGTATATATATATTTACAGACATATATACACATATGAACACATGAAAAAATATATTTATACAATATTCATTTTTAATACAGTGTTAAACTGTGTATTTACTGTAAATCTTTTCTATTCCTATGTTCTGCACATAGCAAGATATGTTCTAAGTATTTTTAAACTTATATTCCCTATATATATCTGTATATATTTATACCTATATATAATCATCTATATACATAGTGTAGGTATAGATATATATTGTAACAAAATACCATCAGATATATGTAAAAATCTGTATTTATGAATAGATAGAACATATTCTGCTATGTGCAGAACACTGGAATGTGAAATATTTATATTTTCATGTCGGGCTAGAGCAAATGAGAATATGTGATCGAGTTTGCGCACAAGTTGAGTGTTAGGTAGTGATGTTGCGAACTTAAAAATTTGGGTTCGCGAACGCCCGCAAAAGTTTGCGAACCGGGCGAACCGCCATAGACTTCAATGGGCAGGCGAATTTTAAAACTCACAGGGACTCTTTCTGGCCACAATAGTGATGGGAAAGTGGTTTCAAGGGGACTAACACCTGGACTGTGGCGTGCCGGAGGGGGATCCATGGCAAAACTCCCATGGAAAATTACATAGTTGATGCAGAGTCTGGTTTTAATCCATAAAGGGCATAAATCACCTAACATTCCTAAATTGTTTGGAATAACGTGCTTTAAAACATCAGGTATGATGTTGTATCGATCAGGTAGTGTAAGGGTTACGCCCGCTTCACAGTGACAGACCAAACTCCTGCAGCGGGTACAACATCATCATCATCACACCGTACGTCCATGTGTGTAATGCTGCCTGACTGAGACATATCCCTGTTATCTACATCCTCTGGCAATAATGGTTGCGCATCACTCATTTCTTCCAACTGATGTGTAAACTCCTCTGGCAGATCAAGTGAAGCGGCTGTGGTGCTAGTGTTGGTGGCGGCAGGCGGGCGAGTGGTAACTTGAGAGGTGCCCGAAGCTAAGCTGGAGGAGGATGGTGCGTCAAGGTTCCGAGCGGAAGCTGTAGAAGATTGGGTGTCCTGTGTTAGCCAGTCAACTATGTCCTCAGAACTTTTCGAGTTCAGGGTACGTGGCCTCTGAACACTGGGCATTATTCTAGGGCCAAAGGGAATCACAGCACCACGACCACGATGGCCCCTGCGGGGTGGCCTGCCTCTGCCTGTCATTTTTTTTTCCATTAGTGGTACTATGCGTGCAAGCTACTGTGACAACAGATATGAGTGGCACTGTGCACTGGCAGAAGTTGGCAGAGTAGACGCTGTAGGCCTGACACACACGCTTGCAGACAACTAACTGCAATTCAATCTATTACAGTCAAAATTGTATTTTTTTTTTAATGTACACTACTGTTACACCAGATATGAGTTGCACTGGTGTGACACTGTGCCCTGGCAGGCCCTGAAAAATCTGTTACACATCTACAACCACCAAAAAACAACCATGCTAAATAGTTTCTAAATTTTTTTTGCAAGTTATAGGGAAATAAATAAAAGAAGCACTTTGCTATTTCAAAACCACTTTTTTTCAAAATGAGCGCTAGTTACATTGGAACCCTGATATCTGTCAGGAATACCTGAATATCCCTTGACATGTATATTTTTTTTTTTTTAGAAGACATCCCAAAGTATTGATCTAGGCCCATTTTGGTATATTTCATGCCACCATTTCACGCCAAATGCGATCAAATAAAAAAAAATTGTTCACTTTTTCACAAACTTTAGGTTTCTCACAGAAATTATTTACAAACAACTTATGCAATTATGGCATAACTGGTTGTAAATGCTTCTCTGGGATCCCCTTTGTTCAGAAATAGCAGACATATATGACTTTGGCGTTGCTTTCTGGTAATTAGAAGGCCGCTAAATGCTGCTGCACATCACACGTGTATTATGGCTAGCAGTGAAGGGGTTAATTAGGTAGTTTGTAGGGAGCTTGCAGGGTTAATTTTAGCTTTAGTGTAGAGATCAGCCTCCCATCTGACACATCAGACCCCCTGATCCCTCCCAAACAGCTCCCTTCCCTCCCCCACCCCACAATTGTCCCCGCCATCTTAAGTACTGGCAGAAAGTCTGCCAGTACTAAAATAAAAGGTTTTTAATTTTTTAATTTTTTTTTAGCATATTTACATATGCTGTGGTGTAGCATTCCCCTTAGCCCCCAACCTCCCTGATCCCCCCCAAAACAGCTCTCTAACCCTCCCCATCTGCCTTATTGGTGGCCATCTTGGGTACTGGCAGCTGTCTGCCAGTACCCAGTTTGCAAAAAAAAGTAGTTTTTTCTGTTTTTATTTTTTTTTTCTGTAGTGTAGCTTCCCCCCCCCCCACAGACCAACCCCCACCACCTGCCTGATCTTTTTTTTTTTAATTTTTATTCCTATTTTTTTAAAATTTTACACCAACTTTTTCTGTAGTGTAGCGGTTCCCACCCGCTCCCTCCCCGTGCACGCACCTGCCTTCGCCCTCCCGGACATCCCCGCCCACGATCCCGCCCCCCTCCACTGACTGCTATTATTTCACAGTCAAATTTCTAGTTGTTTTTTTTAACCCCTTAAGGACCAAGGCCATTTTTCAATTTCTTTCCCTTAAAGGGCCATAATACCCAAATGTTTAAACACTTGAAAGTGATGCTGCATAGCTGTAAAAAGCTGACTAGAAAATATCACCTGAACATCTCTATGTAAAAAAGAAAGATATTTTACCTCAAAAGTTCCTCAGTAGCCACCTCCCATTGTAAAGGATTTCTAAGTAGCATTTTAGTATTTCTGTCCTGGGACAGCTGAAAGGATGAGCCTTGTGAACCCTCATATTATTTCACCAATCAGGTAAAGGAAGCTTACTATGAAATCTCATGAGAGTTAAGTCAAATCTCATGAGATCACAGTAAGAGTTCATGACCTCAGCACTGCTGATGCTGATTGGCTGCTGTTCATTTCTTCATTTTTTTTTTATTTTTACCTGCAGCTGGGAGCAGCTGAGTATAACTTTTTACTCAGAACTTACTCTGCTGAGCTGAGGAAATTGTGAGGTAAAATATCTTCCTTTTTTACATAGAGATGCTCAGGTGATATTTTCCTGTCAGCTTTTTACAGTTATACTGCATCAGTTTCAAGTGATTTAGCATATGAGTATTATGTCCCTTTAAGGACCAGGGCTATTTTTACATTTCTGCGGTGTTTGTGTTTAGCTGTAATTTTCCTCTTACTCATTTACTGTACCCACACATATTATATACCGTTTTTCTCGCCACTAAATGGACTTTCTAAAGATATAAAAAAAAATGGAAAAAAACCACACTTTTTCTAACTTTGACCCCCAAAATTTGTTACACATCTACAACCACCAAAAAACAACCATGCTAAATAGTTTCTAAATTTTGTCCTGAGTTTAGAAATACCCAATGTTTACATGTTCTTTGCTTTTTTTTGCAAGTTATAGGGCAATAAATACAAGAAGCACTTTGCTATTTCAAAACCACTTTTTTTCAAAATGAGCCCTAGTTACATTGGAACCCTGATATCTGTCAGGAATACCTGAATATCCCTTAACATGTATATTTTTTTTTTAGAAGACATCCCAAAGTATTGATCTAGGCCCATTTTGGTATATTTCATGCCACCATTTCCCCGCCAAATGCGATCAAATAAAAAAAAATTGTTCACTTTTTCACAAACTTTAGGTTTCTCACAGAAATTATTTACAAACAACTTATGCAATTATGGCATAAATGGTTGTAAATGCTTCTCTGGGATCCCCTTTGTTCAGAAATAGCAGACTTATATGGCTTTGGCGTTGCTTTTTGGTAATTAGAAGGCTGCTAAATGCCACTGTGCACCACACGTATTTTATGCCCAGCAGTGAAGGGGTTAATTAGGGAGCATGTAAGGAGCTTGTAGAGTTAATTTTAGCTTAAGTGTAGTGTAGTAGACAACCCAAAGTATTGATCTAGGCCCATTTTGGTATATTTCATGCCACCATTTCACCGCCAAATGCGATCAAATTAAAAAAATTTTTTAAATTTTTCACAATTTTAGGTTTCTCACTGAAATCATTTACAAACAGCTTGTGCAATTATGGCATAAATGGTTCTAAATGCTTCTCTGTGATCCCCTTTGTTCAGAAATAGCAGACATATATGACTTTGGCGTTGCTTTTTGGTAATTAGAAGGCCGCTAAATGCTGCTGCAGGTTTTAAAAAAAAAAAATAAAAATGTTTTTTTTAGCTCATTTACATATGCTGTGGTGTAGCATCCCCCCTTAGCCCCCAACCTCCCTGATCCCCCAAAAACAGCTCTCTAACCCTCCCCATCTGCCTTATTGGCGGCCACCTTGGGTACTGGCAGCTGTCTGCTATTATTTCACAGTCAAAAAAGTGTTTTTTTTAAAATCTACACTACTGTTACACCAGATATGAGTGGTGGCACTGGGCAAGTGGGCACAGTATACGCTGTGAGCCTGACACACACGCTGGCAGGCAGGCAACTGCAATTAGATTACACAGGAAAAAAAAAAAAAAGCAGACTGATGTTCTAGCCCTAAAAAGGGCTTTTTGGGGTGCTGTCCTTACAGCAGAGATCAGATGAGTCCTTCAGGACTGTAGTGGACACTGAATACACTAGCCTAGCTATCAATTTCCCTATTAAAGCAGCAGCAGCTACACTGTCCCTCCTCTCACTAAGAATGCAGCTTCCAAATGAATCTAAAATGGATGCTGTGCAGGAGGTGGGAGGGTCTGGGAGGGAGTGTCTGCCGCTGATTGGCTGTAATGTGTCTGCTGACTGTGAGGTAAAGGGTCAAAGTTTACTCAATGATGAAGAATAGGGGGCGGATCGAACATCGCATATGTTCGCCCGCTGCGGCGAACGCGAACATGCTATGTTCGCTGGGAACTATTCGCCGGCGAACTATTCACGACATCACTAGTGTTAGGTTTTTTCCACTTTTTTTGCTTCATTGACTAAGGGGAAATAGGTTATTGCACACGCGATATTCTAAGGGTTATTTTCTTGCATGCATCGGGTTATCGCGAGAGTGATAACTTTTTACTTTCAACTCGTGATACGAGTGCAACCCGACAATTAGTGCTTTAGCAAAAGCGATAAATAGTGATCCGCTCGTAATCTGGCCTTTAATAATTCTCAAAGGAACACAGGCACCTTAGTTGATATTCAACTGTGTGTTGAGGCTGAGTTGCTCCCACAAACAAGGCCAGCACTAAAAAAGCAAAAAAAAGGCCCATCACCAACACCTGCAGCTTCCAGTACTTAAAGCCACCTGCGACTCTTAACAGAGCCTACAAAAAGTGCCTCCCCTCCCCATCTGCCACCTTGTTGGCCTAGTCCATAATATGCCCCCAGCTTGGAACGTTGTGACTTATGAATCTTTACTCCTTGATGATTTAACGTTTCCAGACTTGCTTTGAAGATGTTACCAGTTTTTGGATTGGTTTGGACATGGAGCTGCGTCGCTGAAGAAACAGTGAGTCATAAAGGGACTCTAAATAAATTTTATAAGCATAGCATTAAAGGGAAATGAAACCCAAAATGTTTATTTCAAGATTCAAATAGAGCATACAATTTTAAACAACTTTACAATTTACTGCTGTTATCTATTTTGCTTAATTTTTTGGGAATCTTTGTTGAAGGAGCAGCAATGCACTACTGGGAGCTAGCTGACAGCCAATGACAAGATGCATATATGGGCAGCCACCAATCAGCAGCTTCTGAGCCTATCTAGAGAACGAAAAAAATTATATAATAGAAATAAACAGAAAAATTATTTAAAATTGCATGATCTATCTTAATAATGAAAGAAAAAAAAATAGTTTCATTTTCCTTTAAGGTTATTCCGCACCTCCCTCAAGTCATGGATGCTGCCATTTTGAAAACTATCTTTCACTGCATTCCATTTCTCCTACAGATACCTGCGGTATAACCTCGGTTCTAAAATGGTGGCACCTATAATTAGAGGGAGGTGCATGAAAAGTATTTAGTGTTTTAAGTCCCTTTAAACGTGAAAAATGCAATCTCTAATTATTCACAGTTTGCCCCTCATATTGTTTACTGTATAATTTTATCTGAAATTGTTTATTGCAGCTATTTTAAGAACGGCAAAATAAACTACTTCTCACTTTCTTAAATAAAGATACTTGAGTAATATAAGTAAATAAACTAATAGAATTGTTGTATTTTTTTTAATGTACCATATTTTTATTAATTTTATAACATTGAGCTCATTTTAAATTAAACATTTTAGCATAGCTCTCAATATTTCCCTGTGGCTTTCCGGAACACCTCTGTTTTGTGGGGCGGGGCAATGAGAAGAGGGGCGGGGCTGTGGTGTGCCCTGAGTGGGGCAGGGCTTGTCATGGTGTGAGTTGGGTGGAGTTGAGGGATGTCGTGGGCAGAGGCGGGACAACCCCTAAAAACCATGACATTTACCCTGATAGGAAAAGCCGTGGAAGGGACAATGGGTGCAGTTCCCAACCTGTGACAATCCTGCAATATCTGGGAGGTATGCATTTTTTGTCCCTTCATATATTGAAAAGATTGAGATGTTTTAAAATTACATGATTTCCTATTTTGTTTTGAAATTGTTATAATTTTTTTTATCTAGATTAGATAGAGGACTGTCCATTTCAATACCTGGAAACCCAAACAACAGAAGCTCTGACAGCTTTCTTTTACATAGGGATGGCAGGCAGACGAGAAACACAAATCTAAGGATAATTATTCATACATTTGGGATATAAGGCACAAAGCCGGCCAAAAATGTAAAACTCACATCTTTGTATGCATATTTGTGTATGTATGTAAAATTGTGCATGTTTGTATGTATATGTATGTATATGAAATTGTGCATGTTTGTGTGTATATGTATGTATATGAAATTGTGCATGTCTGTGTGTATATGTATGTATATGAAATTGTGCATGTTTGTGTATATATGTATGTATATGAAATTGTGCATGTTTGTGTGTATATGTATGTATATGAAATTGTGCATGTTTGTGTGTATATGTATGTATATGAAATTGTGCATATCTGCGTGTATATGTATGTATATGAAATTGTGCATGTCTGTGTATATATGTATGTATATGAAATTGTGCATGTATGTGTGTATATGTATGTATGTGAAATTGTGCATGTATGTGTGTATATGTATGTATGTGAAATTGTGCATGTATGTGTGTATATGTATGTATATGAAATTGTGCATGTCTGTGTGTATATGTATGTATATGAAATTGTGCATGTATGTGTGTATATGTATGTATGTGAAATTGTGCATGTCTGTGTGTATATGTATGTATGTGAAATTGTGCATGTATGTGTGTATATGTATGTATGTGAAATTGTGCATGTATGTGTGTATATGTATGTATATGAAATTGTGCATGTTTGTGTGTATATGTATGTATATGAAATTGTGCATATCTGCGTGTATATGTATGTATATGAAATTGTGCATGTATGTGTGTATATGTATGTATATGAAATTGTGCATGTCTGTGTGTATATGTATGTATGTGAAATTGTGCATGTCTGTGTGTATATGTATGTATGTGAAATTGTGCATGTCTGTGTGTATATGTATGTATGTGAAATTGTGCATGTCTGTGTGTATATGTATGTATGTGAAATTGTGCATGTATGTGTGTATATGTATGTATGTGAAATTGTGCATGTTTGTGTGTATATGTATGTATGTGAAATTGTGCATGTTTGTGTACATATGTATGTATGTGAAATTGTGCATGTCTGTGTGTATATGTATGTATGTGAAATTGTGCATGTCTGTGTGTATATGTATGTATGTGAAATTGTGCATGTCTGTGTACATATGTATGTATGTGAAATTGTGCATGTCTGTGTGTATATGTATGTATGTGAAATTGTGCATGTTTGTGTATATATGTATGTATGTGAAATTGTGCATGTCTGTGTGTATATGTATGTATGTGAAATTGTGCATGTATGTGTGTATATGTATGTATGTGAAATTGTGCATGTTTGTGTATATATGTATGTATGTGAAATTGTGCATGTTTGTGTATATATGTATGTATATGAAATTGTGCATGTTTGTGTATATATGTATGTATATGAAATTGTGCATGTATGTGTGTATATGTATGTATATGAAATTGTGCATGTTTGTGTGTATATGTATGTATGTGAAATTGTGCATGTTTGTGTGTATATGTATGTATGTGAAATTGTGCATGTATGTGTGTATATGTATGTATATGAAATTGTGCATGTCTGTGTGTATATGTATGTATGTGAAATTGTGCATGTCTGTGTGTATATGTATGTATGTGAAATTGTGCATGTCTGTGTACATATGTATGTATGTGAAATTGTGCATGTCTGTGTGTATATGTATGTATGTGAAATTGTGCATGTATGTGTGTATATGTATGTATGTGAAATTGTGCATGTTTGTGTATATATGTATGTATGTGAAATTGTGCATGTTTGTGTATATATGTATGTATATGAAATTGTGCATGTTTGTGTATATATGTATGTATATGAAATTGTGCATGTTTGTGTATATATGTATGTATGTGAAATTGTGCATGTCTGTGTGTATATGTATGTATATGAAATTGTGCATGTTTGTGTATATATGTATGTATATGAAATTGTGCATGTATGTGTGTATATGTATGTATGTGAAATTGTGCATGTATGTGTGTATATGTATGTATATGAAATTGTGCATGTTTGTGTATATATGTATGTATGTGAAATTGTGCATGTTTGTGTATATATGTATGTATGTGAAATTGTGCATGTCTGTGTGTATATGTATGTATGTGAAATTGTGCATGTATGTGTGTATATGTATGTATGTGAAATTGTGCATGTTTGTGTATATATGTATGTATGTGAAATTGTGCATGTTTGTGTATATATGTATGTATGTGAAATTGTGCATGTCTGTGTGTAATATGTATGTATATGAAATTGTGCATGTCTGTGTGTAATATGTATGTAGGTGAAATTATGCATCTGTATGTGAAATTGTGTGTGTGTGTGTGTATGTATGTGAAATTGTGTATGTTTGTATGTGTAAGTTGTGTATGCGTGTGTATGTACAGTATGTATGGTAAATTGTCCATGTTTGTGTATGTGAAATTGTGTATGCTTGTGTGTATTTGTATGTAAAATTGTGTATGTTTGTGCGTGTATGTATGTGAAATTGTGCATGTTTGCGTGTGTATATATGTGAAATTGTGCATGTTTTTATGTATATATGTGAAATTGTTTATAGGGATAGAAAAGTCAAAATCAAACTTGTCTGTCTGTATTTGTATATGAAATTGTGCATGCTTGTGCGTGCATGTATGTGAAATTGTTTATGCTTGTGTGTATATGTATGTGAAATTGTGTATGCATGTGACATTGTGTATGTTTGTGTATGTATGTTTATGAAATTGTGTATGCTTGTGTATTATAAGTAATTATGTATGCTTGTGTGTATATGTATGTTAAATTGTGTATGCTTGTGTATTATAAGTAATTGTGTATGCTTGGGTGCGTGTATGTATGTGAAATTGTGTGTTTGTGTATGTATGTGAAATTGTGCATGTTTGTGTGTATATATGTGAAATTGTGCATGCGTGTGTATATGTATGTGAAATTGTGTATGTTTTTGTGTATATGCATGAAAAATTGTGTATGTTTGTGTGTGTTCATTGTCAGTAATATAAAAGGTAAGTAAGTAACGTAAAGAGCAGAAAATCTCCAAACGACTCACTTTGATGTCCAATTTACTTGGCATTACATTGTGTAAGCAATGTAACAGGGTCTAACAGCTCCCCCTGGCTTACAGAGAATGTTTATGTTTACTAGCAATAGATTTTATCAGTTACTTCTACTAATAATATTACATACATGTATAATTCTGATTATCCTAATTCTTTGAAGGTATAATCTAGATTTTATTAAAGACACAGAGACGAGTATTTCGCATTTACTTTCTTTACTACTCAAATGCAGCCTTTTAAAGAATAACAAGAAATAACAGTACAGATATTGAAATAACAATAAGATGCTAAAAGTGAGCTTATTATAAAGGCAAAAAAAAGTAGCCAATCAGAGCAGGGAATTGACTATAAACTGACCCATATGCTGTCAATCCTCCTCTTTCTTAACTGATGCTCACAAAGAACAAAATATTAAGAACCATAAAAAGTCCAAATAGTCCAAAACAACATAAAATTATAAAAGCCAACAACTTGAAGAATTGATTGAAGAAACTCCAGGAATTGATGAGTTTGATTGAAGACAGGAAAGAAATCCAGGATCCATTTGATGATTGGTGATCTTCTTGGTTTGAAGGTATGAATCCAGATACCAGAAAAGGATTATATTCAGATGGAAACTGTTAAAGACAATAAATATTAATAATATACACCAACAAAAAAGGGTGGGAAATAATAAAAAATTTGAGGTGGGAAAATACTCGTCTCTGTGTCTTTAATAAAATCTAGATTATACCTTCAAAGAATTAAGATAATCGGAATTTTATTACAAGACCAGAGACTCCTATTTTGCAAGTTTAAAGCACATTAAGAGAATAAATTAAGAGAGGCGTGTTGAATGGGCCTGAAATAAAACTGTTTGAAAATGGAATCTGAAGACCAATCTGCCGCACTCAAAATTTGTTGAAGTGGGGCAGATTTTAAAAAGGCCTTCGAGGCAGTAGAACCTCTAATTGAATGAGCTGAAAAAGATATATCAATACCGGCTTCTATCATGACCCATTTAACCCACCTTGCAATGGAAGTAGAAGTGATAGGAGCATAAGGAGGAACAAAAGAAATCAAAAGTTGATTAGCAGATGGTTTTCTAAAAGTCATAGTTCTAGACTCATAAGATTTTAAACATTCAACCACACATAGAGAAGGTCCAGAAGGAAGATAAGGGTAGAAAATGGAGGTAGAAAGAGTCTTAGTTCTACGGGAAAGAAAAAAGGTAACTCCTTCAGGAGAGAAACGTTTAGAATTCCAATATAAAGCTTTAACATCAGAAACTCTTCTAAAAGAGATTAAACAGAGAAGTGTAGCAAGCTTAGCAGAAAGTTGTTTTAGGGATAGAGAACTATAATCATGCCAAGATTTAAATAGGGAAAAAATTAGATCTACATCCCAGAAAAATTCATGTTTAGGGACCGGAGGACGTTTTAATCTGATGGCTTTGAGCACCCTACAAATTAAAGGGTGTTTGCTGACGGGAAGGTTATTAATTAAATTATGTCTGGCAGAAATAGCTGAACGATGGACGTTAATGGTTCTGTAAGCAAGACCTAAAATCAAAAAGATGAGACAGGTAGTTGATAATTTCCGTTAAATATGAAGAAACGGGATCCAAATCTCTATGCAAGCACCAGCCAGACCATTTAGACCATGCGGCGAAGTAGCATCTACGAGTACCTGGGGCCCAGGAATCTTGAATGAGAGACTTAGCTCCCTCCGAAAGGCCTCGGAGAGACCAGGGTCCCCTGAGATTGTCCATGCTACTAGGAGAAGAGAGCCTTGGAGAACTAGGTTGTTATAGTTGCCCTCCGGATTCGTGAGTAGATGGGGTAGGGGAGGAAACAAAATCGGGAAGTTGATGGACATCTCTAAGAGAGAGGGGTACCATGATTGAGTCGGCCAAAGAGGGGTCACAATCGTTAGACCTAGAAGATCCCTGCGAACAGTTGAAATTGTTCTCGGAATCATCGAAAAAGGAGGGAAAGCATAAGCTCTCTGAGGAGGCCATGGATGGAGAAAGGCATCTATGGCCGCTGCCTCCGGGTCCAGACGCCTGCTGAAATACGGACGAATCTGAAAGTTAGTCCTGGATGCAAAAAGATCCAAACAAAAGGGACCTCTGAGAGATTGGAGAGAGAGAAAAATGCTCCTGTCCAACCTCCAGTCGCTGAAATCCGTCAAATAACGAGATCCCCAGTCCGCCGCTGAATTTGATTGTCCTGGAATATATTCTGCTTTGATAGAAATATTCCTGTCCAAACAAAGATGAATAAACTCTTTGGTTATATTGGACAAATCCCTGGACTAGGTGCCTCCCAAACGATTGAGATACAGCACCGCAGAAATGTTGTCCATACGCAGGAGAATAGAAACTGGAGAAGAACATTTGGCAAAATAGACTGAATAGAGGATGATAGTAAACCTACTATTCTGGCTATAGTTCTAATAGGAACCGAGTCTTTGGATAGAGTTTTGGAAATTTCCTTCTTGATGTTCTTCACCTTTTCTGAAGGAAGACTCAAGGTGTAGAGAACCGTGTCTATTTGGAAGCCTAAGAAAATTAAAGATCTTGTAGGGTACAAAATTCTTCTAAAAAGAGATTAAACAGAGAAGTGTAGCAAGCTTAGCAGAAAGTTGTTTTAGGGATAGATAACTATAATCAGGCCAAGATTTAAATAGGGAAAAAATTAGATCTACATCCCAGAAAAATTCATGTTTAGGGACCGGAGGACGTTTTAATCTGATGGCTTTTGAGCACCCTACAAATTAAAGGGTGTTTGCTGACGGGAAGGTTATTAATTAAATTATGTCTGGCAGAAATAGCTTAACGATGGACGTTAATGGTTCTGTAAGCAAGACCTAAAATCAAAAAGATGAGACAGGTAGTTGATAATTTCCGTTAAATATGAAGAAACGGGATCCAAATCTCTATGCAAGCACCAGCCAGACCATTTAGACCATGCGGCGAAGTAGCATCTACGAGTACCTGGGGCCCAGGAATCTTGAATGAGAGACTTAGCTCCCTCCGAAAGGCCTCGGAGAGACCAGGGTCCCCTGAGATTGTCCATGCTACTAGGAGAAGAGAGCCTTGGAGAACTAGGTTGTGATAGTTGCCCTCCGGATTTGTGAGTAGATGGGGTAGGGGAGGAAACAAAATCGGGAAGTTGATGGACATCTCTAAGAGAAAGGGGTACCATGATTGAGTCGGCCAAAGAGGGGTCACAATCGTTAGACCTAGAAGATCCCTGCGAACAGTTGAAATTGTTCTCGGAATCATCGAAAAAGGAGGGAAAGCATAAGCTCTCTGAGGAGGCCATGGATGGAGAAAGGCATCTATGGCCGCTGCCTCCGGGTCCAGACGCCTGCTGAAATACAGACGAATCTGAAAGTTAGTCCTGGATGCAAAAAGATCCAAACAAAAGGGACCTCTGAGAGATTGGAGAGAGAGAAAAATGCTCCTGTCCAACCTCCAGTCGCTGAAATCCGTCAAATAACGAGATCCCCAGTCCGCTGCTGAATTTGATTGTCCTGGAATATATTCTGCTTTGATAGAAATATTCCTGTCCAAACAAAGATGAATAAACTCTTTGGTTATATTGGACAAATCCCTGGACTTGGTGCCTCCCAAACGATTGAGATACTGCACCGCAGAAATGTTGTCCATACGCAGGAGAATAGAAACTGGAGAAGAACATTTGGCAAAATAGACTGAATAGAGGATGATAGTAAACCTACTATTCTGGCTATAGTTCTGATAGGAACCGAGTCTTTGGATAGAGTTTTGGAAATTTCCTTCTTGATGTTCTTCACCTTTTCTGAAGGAAGACTCAAGGTGTAGAGAACCGTGTCTATTTGGAAGCCTAAGAAAATTAAAGATCTTGTAGGGTACAAAACTGACTTCTGTTTGTTTACAATAAAACCTAAAGATTCTAATAAGAATATTGTAGAAGAAAGGTGATTTTGAAGAGAGAGAAAATCTTGGTCCATTATTTAGATGTCGTCTAGATAAATTATCAGACGAACACCCCAAAGTCTCAACCAAGCCACTACAGGTTTGAGTAATTTGGTGAAAATCCAAGGGGCAGAGGACAAACCGAAAGGAAGGCAGGTGAAGTTCCAATACTGGTCTTTCCAATGGAAGGTCAAAAACTTCCAGTGTTCTTGAGCGATTGGTACTGTTATATAAGCATCTGTAAGATCCAGACAAACTAACCAATCGTTTTCTCTTAAACATTTTCTCAGCAGATGCATACCTTCCATTTTGAAATGATGGTATACAACATAAGCATTTAGGGATTTTAGATTTATAACTGGTCTGAACAGATTGTTTTTCTTTTTGACTAAAAATAAGTTGCTTAAATAAATATTGTGAGGCTTAGGTACGGGGAGAATTGCTTTTTTGGAAAAAAGGGTTGAAATTTCGTTTTGGACCAAAATACTGTCTTCTTGAGAAAAATGGATGGGCTGAGGGAGTTTGATTTGGATTGGAAGAGAAATGAACTCTATATGAATACCTGACACGGCTTGAAGAACTCAAGGATCTGAGGTAATTGAAATCCAGTTTTGGGCAAATAGGGCGAGTCTGCCACCATTTTTTTCCGGGAAAGAAAGAACAAGGGGAGGAAATAACAATTTTACCTGGAGCTTGTCTTGCTCTTGCTCTGCTTCTAAATCTTCTTTGAGTCCATGGACGTCCTCTCGATGGGAAGAAAGAAGAGGTAGAGGGTTCTTGGAAATTTCTTTGATATTGAGAATGATATTGGGAAGGATATTGGGTTTGATGGGTTTGGAAATATTGAGACCTGGATAGGAAAGGTTGACGGCCGGGAAATCGGCCTCTGCCTCTCCCGGCCCTGTCTGAAAAACCCTGGTTGTGATAAAAGATTTTCTTGACAGATGTTTTAACTTTATTCAGGTTAGAGAAGGTGTTAACATACTGATTTAAATTGTTTAATTAAGAGTCACCAAACAAGAGGCCATTTTCATCAGAAGCTATGTTGTTAGAAGAAAAATCAGATATTATAGGGTCAATCTTGCGCAAAATGTTGCGCCGTCTTTCAAAGGACATAGCAGAATTGGCATTTCCTACAAAACAGGGGAGTCTCTGAACCCATTCACGGACAATATATGGATCTAAGGGAGAGTTTTCTGCCATTCCTTGTTCTGACAACTCAAATAATTTGGTAATAGGGCCAACAGAATCGAGTAATTTGGCTTGAGAGATCTTCCATGATCTGTCAATGCCTTTCTTTAGTTTATAGCCAGGTGCACCAATACATTTTAAAATTTTGGGATCAACTTCTGGGGTAGTGGAAGAATTTTTGGGAAGAAGGGGACGAGGAAACTCTGCTCTCATTTTGTTACGTGCTTGCCTTTTTAAAGGCTTACAGAGATGGTAGTCAATACATTTTGCCAACTCAATAGGTGGACACCATTCGGCAGAGCGAGGGTGATGTAAGTCATCGGGCTTAAATCTGGGGTTACCCAAACAATCAATAAACTCCTCTTCCTCCTCATTACAATCGTTAAAATTTTTAGACATCTTTTTTAGCCACTGGTGCATCATAGAAGTCATCAGAATTATTATATAAATCTGAATTGATATTGGTATAATCTTCCTCATCTGAGCTATCAGAATTTGAGGATGACATTTTTTCATAAGATTTAATTTTTGATTTTGACTTTTGAAAAATATTAGAATCCCCCATTTGGGTACACTTGGGGTGCAGGGTCCTTTTAACAGCTGTTTTTGTTCCTTTGCTATGAGGAATATTAGAGTCAGACAGAAGCTGACGAGACTTTGATATAAGTTTTTTACTTGCCTTAATTTTTTAGTCTCTTTAATGCCCATTAATGAGGACATCTTATTGTATAAATTATTCATGGATGAGTCAATCATAGATTGTACAGTTTGGATTGACAAGGGAGTTGAGCAGACATTTTTAAAAAAATAACTGGAATAAACTAATATAATAAAATTAAATAATACTAATTATGGTAATAAAAATAATTATAATAATAAATATAATAATAAATAAATATATATATATATATATATATATATATATGATATACCTAAATCTTAACAATAAAAATACCGTGCTTGAATTTCCTGACAGGAAAAAACTAATAACCTGTTAATAAAAGTTTGAATTGAAAATGTAACTAAAATGAGTTAAGCCACAAGATGGCAATACAGTACTGTGAGAACGGTAAATAAGGAGCAGACATTGAAGAAACAAGCCCTTGTAAAATCGCAACAAAGTACAAGCAGCCGGAGAGTTGCGATGCCTGACTGAGGTAAAACACTGCGTCAGGAAGTGGGCGGGAAAAAGGCCGGGAAGACGGCCCACAAAATGGCGGCTAGGAGAGCACAACAGGAGAAAGCAACACAATAAAAGTAACAGGGGAAAAAACGGTAGGAGAAAGAGGGGTTTAGAAAGCGAAAAATCGAAAAACGGAAGGGTAATACAAGTGTTTTAGCATGTAAACATGTTATAAATGTAAATGAAATGTAATTATAAAAAAACAAAAAACTGAGGCAAAAACCTTGAAATAAAAAAGGGAGATAGACATACAGTAAAAAGAGAGAGAAATAAGCAATAATATAAATTGAATAGGTAAATAATGTAATAAATGAAAATATTAGAGTAATATATTTGAACTACTTATCTGCAACTGAGCAGAAAAAGAAAGAGGAGGATTGACAGCATATGGGTCAGTTTATAGTCAAATCCCTGCTCTGATTGGCTACTTTTTCTTGCCTTTATAATAAGCTCACGTTTAGCTTCTTATTGTTATTTCAATATCTGTTCTGTTATTTCTTGTTATTCTTTAAAAGTCTGCATTTGAGTAGTAAAGAAAGTAAATGCAAAATAGGAGTCTCTGGTCTTGTAATAAAATTCATTACCTATGGGTGGGTTACATTCTTTGTAAAAAAATAAGGCCCAGTGCACAAACCATTAATCACACGTTATAGAGTAAATAAGGATTTGACCTCTTAACATTCTAAAACCTACGATAAAAAAAACAATAAAACAAACAAACATCAAAACACCCAATGCTACCTTGAAATATAGGGCATCAAGTGTAAAATCTTTAGATACATGTTAAATGCTGTATGTAATGTGTAGTCACTTTGGTCATCTCCCTGAGAATACTAACCCCATGGTAAAGTGAATCAGATGGGCCAGTCTACTGCAAGCAGATAAGAAAAATATACCAGAGCACTAGCTGAAGATAATTTAAAACTTGTAAGCTTCCCATAAAACATGTGCTATGTTAGGAGTCTGCAGTTCAAAGAATAGTGACAGTACTTACGTGTTTGTATCCTGCTGTGCAATCGGGAACAAACACAAGTAATCAGGTAGCCCTCAGTTTACGCCGGGGTTAGGTTCCAGAAGGAATGTTTGTAAATCAAAATCAAAAACATTTGCTAAACAGCATTATAAACCTAATAAAATAATCACACAACTCAGACTTCACTTGCATTTTTCTGCAAACAGTTCTTTCTATGCATTCCAATCTGGACTGATTTATAGACAGGAAGATCTTGTTCCTTTGAAATCTGCTCGATAGCTCAGGTCTGGTTAAACTGATTAATTCCAGCTTGCTTGGCTTTGCTGCAACACAAGCGGACAGCTCCACCTACAGGCTATTTTAATAAATGCACTGCTTCTCAATGCTTTTCAATAGCAGTCACATGACTGGAAAAAAGGTTTTTATTCTGAAACGCTGTAAATTGAACCGTTGTTAAATGAGGGCCACCTGTAATGGAGACTTCAATATCCCAATCCGTTCCAGGTGCACACTCTAAAAAATTTAGATTTTATTTTAAATCCTCTCCTCGATTGCTGCTATGTGTAGGAAATGGGTGCCTTGGTCCCAAAAGTTAGATGAAAACTGTAAAACATAAAGCACACACAGCGTAGCCTGAGAATTGGGCTGCGCTGTGTGTGCTTTATGTTTTACTGAAAGCAGATATCTGTAGCTGAGATGAGTACAGAAGACAAAGGTGCTGACAGGTCAGTACATTACACCTTTATGGCTCAGAGGCTTTTAGCATGAACATGTACACATAATTTACATAGCCTGGAGACATACATACATACCCCACACAAAGTCCACAGCAGTTTTGGGCACTTCTCAGGCACTTTTAAAAATTATTCAAAACAGAGGGTTACTCTAAAGGGACACTTTGAGAGGGTAATATAAAATGATAAATTGTATATATATATGCAATATACTTTCATTATTTATTTTGTCCCTTTTTTCCTGTAATTCTATTCTGAAATTGTGAGCTTTTCAGTTCCTGTTAGAAATGGAAGTGCAGAACACTGTAATATTCCACACAGCCATTGGCTGCACACTCTAGTGACCTATTTATAACTGTCCCTAACTGGCCACAGCAGAAAAGGTAACTTTAGTTACAACATTGCGGCTCCCATTGTTTTATAGACACCAAGGGGCATATTTATCAAGCTCCGTATGGAGCTTGATCCCCCGTGTTTCCGGCGAGCCTTCAGGCTCGCGGGACATAGAAGTTATGAATCTGCAGAGGGCGGCATTGCACCAGCAGTTCACAAAAACTGCTGGTGCAATGATAAATGCAGAGAGCATATGCTGTCAGCATTTATCGATGTGCAGCAGACATGAGCCGCAATATCGGATCATGTCCGCATGCACTATGATAATTAGGCCCCCAAAACTTTACACTTATTTTGTCAATATTTAAACAACTAATGAAACGTTAAAAAAAAATACATCTACATGTTATTCTCAGACTAATCTTTTCTTTGAATCCATATTCTATCTAGCATTTATTTAGTGTTTAATGTCCCTTTAAAATGAGCACAATCTGCTTTAGCGCTCTCTAGTGTTACTTTTTTACTCAGCTGATCTAACTGGCTAGCGCTCTTTTTAGCATGCCTTCCTGCTTCTGAGTGCAGTAGTCATCATAGTTATTTTTGGATAAGATCTCCAGTGCTGGTAGAAGTGGTGAGACCTACGTTTTGTTTCGTTAATTTAACCCTTTATTTGCTGTGGTTAAAGGACATGAAACCCCAAATTTGTCTTTTATAATACAGATAGAGCACTGTATTTAAAACAACTTTTTAATTTACTTCTGTTATCAAATGTGCTTTGTTCTCTTGTTCCTTTGTTGAAGAGGTGGCGCAGGAGCAGTAATGCACTACTGGGAGTTAGATGAACACAACAATGCGAGCTTCGGCTCACCAGATGTGTTCATCTAGCTACCAAGTAGTAAAATGAGCAGTCCTTTTATATTGTTACAATAATAAAGACAAACTTTTATTCACTATCTTGGATCTTTGGTGCTCCTCGTTTTACTGTTTGTTAGATGAACACATCTGGTGTACCAATGACAGCAGCCATATACAGTTGTAATCAAATTCATTCAACCCCCATTGCAAATCAGGTTTATTGACAAAATTTACAGACTTTCAGCTGTTACTGGTTTCTAATTGAGCACATAGGTGAGCCAATGACAATCGGTATATATATGCAGCCACCATACAGCAGCTAGAACCAAGGTTATTTGCTGCTCCTGAGCTTACCTAGATAAACCTTTCAGCAAAGGATAACAAGAGAAGGAAGCAAATTAAAATTGTATGCTCTGTCTAAATCATGAATGTCTAATTTTGACTTTACTGTCCCTTTAATGAATTCTGCAGTCTCAAAATTGTTCAACCCCTTAATGGCAAGCATCTTTAGTACTTAAGGGACATGAAACCCCAATTTTTTCTTTCATGAATTAGGTACAAAATACAATTTTAAACAACTTTCCAGTTTATGCCTATTATCAAATTTCCTTCATTCTCTTCGTATCATTTGTTGAAGGAGCAGCAATGGACTACTGGTTTCTAATTGAACACATGAGTGAGCCAAAGACAATCGGTATATATATGCAACCACCAATCAGCAGCTAAAACCTTGGTTCTTTGCTGCTCCTGAGCTTTCCTAGATAAAGCTTTCAGCAAAGAATAACAAGCAGAAGGAAGCAAATTAAATAATAGAAGTACATTGGAAAGTTGTTCAAAATGGTATGCTCTGTCTAAATCATGAATATCTAATTATGACTTTACTGTCCCTTTAGTAGAGCACCCTTTTGCTGTTATGACCTGCGCAAACGAGATGCATAGCCAGACTCCAGCTTCTGGCAGCGTTCCTGAGAAATCTTAGCCCATTCTTCATGAGCAATGGCCTCCAGTTCAGTATTATTTTTGGGTTTGCGTGCTGCAACCGCATTCTTCAAATCCCACCAGATTTTCTATGGGGTTCAAGTCAGGTGACTGTGATGGCCACTGTAGAATCTTCCAGGACTTCTTCTGCAACCAAGCCTTGGTGGAATTTGAGGTATGCTTGGGATCATTGTCCTGTTGGAAGATCCAATGACGCCCAAGCTTCAGCTTCCTCACTGACGGCATGACGTTTTCTCCTAGGATTTCCTGATACTTCAATTAATCCATCTTGCCTTCCCCATGCTACAGGTTTCCAGGGCCAGAGGATGCAAAGCAGCCCCACAGCATCACAAGCCACCACCATGCTTAACTGTAAGTAGAGTATTCTTTTCAGCTTATACTTCATTCTTCTTCCTCCAGACATACTGCTGATCCATTGGGCCGAAAAGTTCCAGTTTTGTTTCATTGTTCCACAGAACAGAATTCCAAAACTTCTGTGGATTATTTATATGATTTTGAGCATATTGGAGACGACTTTGCTTTTGGGTCAGTAGTGGGGTACGTCTTGGAGTTCTGGCATGGACATCTTCTGCGTTTAGTACGTGCCTTACTGTGCAAACTGAAACCTCAGTGCCTGTTGCCACCAAGTCTAGCTGCAGGTATTTTTCAGTCACTCAAGGGTTTTTCTCACCTTGCCTTATCAGAAATATGGTTGCAGCTGTTGATAGCTTCCTTTTTCTGCCCCGTCCAGGTAGTGTAACCACTGTTCCTTTAACTTTGAACTTGTGTACTATGCTTCCAATTGTGTCTATAGGAACATTCTGTGCCTTCGCTATGTTTTTGTATCCTATTCCTTGTTCTCTTCAATTAACTTTTTGGACCATTCTTTTGACTTAGCCATATTTCTAACATGCAGTCAAACGTGACACTCAACAAACCCCTAGCCCGTTCATGTATTTCCTGTTTTCTAACTCAAGCACACCTGATGCAACTAATGAAACCCTTGATTAGTTTCATCAGGTTTGCTAGAGACAACACCTGTTTTGCAGATTTGTGCTGTTGTGGGGAATTCTATTCAGGGGTTTGAATAATTTTGAGACTGCAGAATTCATTAAATGTTGCATTTTCAGTTGAATCTGGGGAAACCACTTGAAACATTGGTTGTGTTGAGCTATTTTAATTGCTTTTGTTTGATATGTTCATTGCAAACAGCTGAACGTCTGTAAATTTTGAGAAAAAAACTGATTTGCAATGGGGTTGAATAATTTTGATTACAACTGTATGTGCAGCCACCAATCACAAGCTAGCTTCATGTTGTGCATTTCTTCTCTTGAGCCTACCTAAGTATGCTTTTCAACAAAGGATACCAAGAAAACAAAGCAAATTAGATAATATAAGTAAAATGGAAAGGTGTTTAAACCTGCATGCTCTCTCTGAACCATAAAAGTTTAGTTTTTACCGTCCCTTTAATTCTCTTGTTTGTTGGTTCTGCTAATCACGGTTACTAAAGCAGCACTTATACCTCAGTAAACCTTACTGTATATCCTAACAGAGGTTACTCAGTTTTACGTTGTGCCTTATTAACTATTTCTGACCTTATTGTTCACTGCAGAGGTGAAAAACTAGCTGGACAGATAGCTCAGCATTCTAAGGCACTGTGGCTGAGTTCTGTAACAACCCAAGGGTTGCAGGTTTGATCCCTGGCGAGGTCCACTCAGCCTTTCATCCTTCAGAGGTCGATAAAATGAGCAGTGCCTTGAGACCCTTACAGGTGATTAGCCGTGCTTTACAAGTACCCAATACATACAAAATCTGTTCTGTGTGCCTTTATACTGCTTCTGTTCTTGCTATCTATTCCAATATAATAGTAGCTTTTCTTTACTGTATTCCTTTACTTAAACTACTCCTATGGAGCAAATTGATGCACCTCAGGTCTCTGGACCATTAGCTCAGGCATGTGCTCAACTTCAATGTAATCACCTTCCTTCCATTGCTTAATGCATGGAGGTTTTAGGCCTTATATTAGCTACTTCATATGCAGTTCTACTTGCCAGATTTCATCTTCAGCCTCTTCAGTTGGCAATGTTTTGACAGTTGAAAGGAGACCTTTAAAAGACCTGTCTCAGAAGATCTTAATAGATCACAAGTCCAGACAGTCCTTAACATTGTGGAAGACTAACCCATTCCTTGTTAAGGTGGTCTCCTTCCTTCAGCAAATCTGGATACTGATCACCACAGACGCCAGCCTTAAAAACTGGGGAGCAGTATGGGAGTCCCAGAGAGAAAAGGGAATGTGGTCTCCTCAGCAGGTGATGTTACCAATAATCATCCAGAACTCCGCAATCCTCAGGGATCTTCAGAGTTGGCCCAACCTGATTCGTTCCTACGATTCCAGACAATATTACAGCAGTGGCGTACATAAATCACCAAGGTGGAACTCAGGGTTCTTTAGCGATGAAGGAAGTGTTGCATATAATAAGTGCTGAACCAAAAATGGGCTGGCTCCTAAGCTTACAATCCTGTTTTTTAAATAAAGATATCAAAAGAATGAAGAAAAAATGATAATAAGAGTAAATTAGAAAGTTGATTAAAATTGCATGCTCTATCTGAATTATGAATTCATATTCCTTTAATCTGGTTTTGAGGGTTTTTCAAGAAACTACATTTGTACCTAATAATGGTTTAGATCTTCAACTTTTGTCCTGGAAGATTATTTTTCTCATAGCTATTTTTTCAACCAGAACTATTCCTTCCTGTATTTAAAGAATGTTTACACAACATAGACTGTGCGCTCACTAAAACAAAAACAGTTTCTGTGTAGTAACACTTCAGATAATGCATATGTAAATTAAGTTTCACTGTATATTCACATGATTTCTTACAATAGAAATTCTCGCCACTGAAAAGCTGTAGAGACTGATATGGTTAAAAAGGTGTATATAACATGGAGGACAGTGCTTTTAAAATTAGAAACTCACAGCGATTAAATACATTAAAATACAAGTTACTCCCATGAAACGCCCATGAAAACTCTCATGGAACGCCTATATATTCATTATGTCTGCAATCTCTATTGTTTATAAAGAAGAAAAAAAACCTCACTATTAAATCTATAGGAGCTATGGGGATGTCGGTATATTATACATGCATATACAATGTTTTATTTATATGTATTTTATTGTTTAATGCTATAGTATGCATTTTAATTATTCTCATTGTTTTAAAAATCGTGTATTTTGCTTTTGGCTTGTTTTTTTCCGTTTTTTAGGAAGAAGATTTTATGTTTGTCATATAAATATTTCATAAAAGACAGTAGTCTAGACGAGACTTAATTTTTAAAAAAATTTTAAATTTCTTTTTTATTTCAATTCATGAAACAGCAAAAGTAAAAGGCACCAGAAAAACAATAAGACAAAATATGTAATTACAAAACAATGACAAATGCATAAGCACTATATCAGATACATTACAAAGAAAAACAAAATTTATGCTTACCTGATAAATTTATTTCTCTTGTGGTGTATCCAGTCCACGGATCATCTATTACTTGTGGGATATTCTCCTTCCCAACAGGAAGCTGCAAGAGGATCACCCACAGCCGAGCTGTCTATATAGCTCCTCCCCTAACTGCCACTACCAGTCATTCGACCGAAGACAAGCAAGAGAAAGGAGAAACTATAGGGTGCAGTGGTGACTGTAGTTTAAAAATAAAAAACACCTGCCTTAAAATGACATTACTTGTGGGATACCAATACCAAAGCTATAGGACACGGATGAAGGGAGGGACAAGGCAGGCGCTTAAACGGAAGGAACCACTGCCTGCAAGACCTTTCTCCCAAAAATAGCCTCAGAAGAAGCAAAAGTATCAAATTTATAGAATTTTGAAAAAATATGAAGCAAAGACCAAGTCGCCGCCTTACAAATCTGTTCAACAGAAGCCTCATTTTTAAAAGCCCATGTGGAAGCTACCGCTCTAGTAGAATGAGCTGTAATCCTTTCAGGAGGCTGCTGACCAGCAGTCTTATAAGCTAAGCGTATTATACTCCTTAGCCAAAAAGAAAGAGAAGTTGTCGAAGCCTTTTGGCCTCTCCTCTGTCCAGAGTAGACAACAAACAATGCAGATGTTTGACAAAAATCTTTAGTAGCTTGTAAATAAAACTTTAAAGCACGAACCACGTCAAGATTGTGTAAAAGACGTTCCTTCTTTGAAGAAGGATTAGGACACAGTGACGGTACAACAATCTCCTGATTGATATTTTTATTAGATACCACCTTAGGTAGAAAACCAGGTTTGGTACGTAACACTACCTTATCTGCATGAAAAATGAGATAAGGGGAATCACATTGTAAAGCAGATAACTCCGAAACTCTTCGAGCCGAGGAGATAGCTACTAAAAACAGAACCTTCTAAGATAAGAGCTTAATATCTATGGAATGCAAAGGTTCAAACGGAACCCCTTGAAGAACCTTAAGAACTAAATTTAAACTCCAAGGCGGAGCAACAGGTTTAAACACAGGCTTGATTCTTACTAAAGCCTGACAAAACGCCTGCACGTCTGGAACCTCAGCCAGACGTTTGTGCAAAAGAATAGACAAAGCAGAAATCTGTCCCTTTAAGGAACTAGCTGACAAACCCTTCTCCAATCCTTCTTGGAGAAAAGATAATATCCTAGGAATCCTGACCTTACTCCATGAGTAACTCTTGGATTCACACCAATGAAGATATTTACACCATATCTTATGATAGATTTTCCTGGTGACAGGCTTTCGCGCCTGTATTAAGGTATCAATGACCGACTCGGAGAAACCACGCTTTGATAAAATCAAGCGTTCAATCTCCAAGCAGTCAGCCGCAGAGAAATTAGATTTGGATGGTTGAAAGGACCCTGAAGTAGAAGGTCCTGTCTCAGAGGCAGAGTCCATGGTGGAAAGGATGACATGTCCACCAGATCTGCATACCAAGTCCTGCGTGGCCACGCAGGTGCTATCAAAAATACTGATGCTCTCTCCTGCTTGATCTTGGCAATCAGACGAGGGAGCAGAGGAAACGGTGGAAACACATAAGCCAGGTTGAAGGACCAAGGCACTGCTAGAGCATCTATCAGCGCTGCCTTGAGATCCCTGGACCTGGATCCGTAACAAGGAAGCTTGGCGTTCTGGCGAGACGCCATGAGATCCAGTTCTGGTTTGCCCCAACGTTGAATCAACTGTGCAAACACCTCCGGATGGAGTTCCCACTCCCCCGGATGAAAAGTCTGTCGACTTAGAAAATCTGCCTCCCAGTTCTCTACTCCCAGCTGGATAGCTGATAGATGGCAAGAGTGAATCTCTGCCCATCGAATTATCTTTGAAACCTCCAACATCGCTAGGGAACTCCTTGGTCCCCCTTGATGGTTGATGTAAGCTACAGTCGTGATGTTGTCCGACTGAAATCTGATGAACCTCACTGCCGCTAGCTGAGGCCAAGCCTGAAGAGCATTGAATATCGCTCTTAGTTCCAGAATGTTTATTGGAAGGAGTGCCTCCTCCTGAGTCCACGACCCCTGAGCCTTCAGAGAGTTCCAGACTGCACCCCAGCCCAGAAGGCTGGCATCTGTTGTTACTATTGTCCAATCTGGCCTGCGGAAGGTCATACCTTTGGACAGATGGACCCGAGATAGCCACCAGAGAAGAGAATCCCTGGTCTCTTGATCCAGATTTAGTAGAGGGGACAAATCTGTGTAATCCCCATTCCACTGACTGAGCATGCAGAGTTGCAGCGGTCTGAGATGTAGGCGGGCAAACGGAACTATGTCCATTGCCGCTACCATTAAGCCGATTACTTCCATACACTGAGCCACCGAAGGGCGAGAAGTACAATAAAGAACACGGCAGGAATTTAGAAGTTTTGACAACCTGGCCTCTGTCAGGTAAATCCTCATTTCTACAGAATCTATCAGAGTTCCCAGGAAGGAAACTCTTGTGAGAGGGGATAGAGAACTCTTTTTTTCGTTCACTTTCCACCCATGAGACCTCAGGAATGCCAGAACAATGTCCGTATGGGACTTGGCAATTTGGAAATTCGACGCCTGTATCAGAATGTCGTCTAAGTAAGGGGCTACTGCTATGCCCCGCGGCCTTAGGACCGCCAGAAGTGAGCCCAGAACCTTCGTAAAGATTCTTGGTGCCGTAGCTAACCCAAAGGGAAGAGCCACAAACTGGTAATGCCTGTCTAGGAAGGCGAACCTGAGAAACCGATGATGATCTTTGTGTATCGGAATGTGAAGATAAGCATCCTTTAAGTCCACGGTAGTCATGTATTGACCCTCCTGGATCATAGGTAGGATGGTTCGAATAGTCTCCATCTTGAAAGATGGGACCCTGAGAAATTTGTTTAGGATCTTGAGATCTAAGATTGGTCTGAAGGTTCCCTCTTTCTTGGGAACCACAAAGAGATTTGAATAGAAGCCTTGCCCCTGTTCCTCCTTTGGAACTGGGTGGATCACTCCCATAACTAGGAGGTCTTGAACACAATGTAAGAATGCCTCTCTCTTTATCTGGTCTGCAGATAATTGTGAGAGGTGAAATCTTCCTTTTGGGGAAGAAGCTTTGAAGTCCAGAAGATATCCCTGGGACACAATTTCCAACGCCCAGGGATCCTGGACATCTCTTGCCCAAGTCTGGGCAAAGAGAGAAAGTCTGCCCCCTACTAGATCCGTTACCGAATCGGGGGCTGATCTTTCATGCTGTCTTAGAGGCAGCAGCAGGCTTCTTGGCCTGCTTACCTTTGTTCCAGGCCTGGTTAGGTCTCCAGACCGGCTTGGACTGGGCAAAATTTCCCTCTTGTTTTGTATTAGAGGAAGTTGATGCCACGCTTGTCTTAAAGTTTCGAAAGGCACGAAAATTAGTTTGTTTGGTCCTTAATTTATTAGACCTATCCTGAGGAAGGGCATGACCTTTTCCTTCAGTAATATCAGAAATGATCTCCTTCAGTCCAGGCCCGAATAGGGTCTGCCCCTTGAAGGGAATGTTGAGAAGCTTAGACTTTGAAGTAATGTCAGCTGACCAGGACTTAAGCCATAGTGCCCTACGCACCTGAATAGCAAAACCTGAGTTCTTAGCCGTTAGTTTGGTTAAATGAACAACGGCGTCAGAAACAAATGAATTGGCTAGCTTAAGCGCTTTAAACTTGTCAAGTATATCATCCAATGGGGTTTCTACCTGTAAGGCCTCTTCCAGAGACTCAAACCAGAAGGCCGCAGCAGCAGTGACCGGGGCAATGCATGCAAGAGGCTGGAGAATAAAACCCTGTTTAATAAACATTTTCTTAAGGTAACCCTCTAACTTTTTATCCATTGGATCTAGGAAAGCACAATTGTCCTCAACGGGGATAGTTGTACGCTTAGCTAGGGTAGAAACTGCTCGCTCCACCTTAGGGACCGTTTGCCATAAGTCCCGTGTAGCGGCATCTATTGGAAACATTTTCTTAAAAACAGGAGGGGGAGAGAACGGTACACCTGGTCTATCCCATTCCTTAGTAATAATTTCTGAAAACCTCTTAGGTATTGGAAAAACATCAGTGTAAACAGGCACTGCATAGTATTTATCCAATCTACACAATTTCTCTGGCACTATAATGGTGTCACAGTCATCCAGAGTAGCTAAAACCTCCCTGAGCAACACGCGGAGGTGTTCAAGCTTAAATTTAAATGTTGACATATCAGAATCAGGTTGAAGCATCTTTCCTGAGTCAGAAAAATCACCCACAGATAGAAGCTCTCCTGCCTCAGCTTCTGCATATTGTGAGGGGATATAAGACATAGCTGCTAAAGCGTCAGAGTGCTCTGTATTTCTCCTAGCCCCAGAGCTGTCTCGCTTTCCTTGTAACCCTGGTAGTTTGGCCAATACCGCTGTAAGAGTATGATCCATAACTGCCGCCATGTCTTGTAAAGTAAACGCCATGGGCGCGCTAGATTGTACATTTGGTACACATTCTAAGAGGGGGTTCCACAATGGCTTCTAAACATAATGAACAAGGAGTTTCCTCTATGTCAGACATGTTTAAACAGACTAGCAATGACACCAGCAAGCTTGGAAAACACTTTAATAAATGTAAACAAGCAAAAAATAAAAACGGTACTGTGCCTTTAAGAGAAACAAAAAAAGTCAGAAGTTGAAAAAACAGTGATAAAAAGCAGTAAATCTTACGAAATTTTTACAGTGTGTATAATAGGCTAACAGAGCATTGCACCCACTTGCAAATGGATGATTAACCCCTTAGTTTCAAAACCGGATAAAAAAAACGATATAAACGTTTTTTAACAGTCACAACAAACTGCCACAGCTCTGCTGTGGCCCTACCTGCCCATACAACGACTTTGGAAGGCACAAAAACCCTTTGGAGAGGTCCTAAGTGTTCAGGGGACTCCTTCAGGGAAACTGGATGTCTCAAACTGCAAAATCTAATGCGCATTTAGGCGCGAAAATAGGCCCCTCCCAACCTGTATTCACAGTGAGAGGGCCTAACAAAACTATCCCTAGGCAAAATCTAGCCAGCCATGTGGAAAAAACTGGGCCCCAATAAAGTTTTATCACCAATATGTAGAAAAAAACGTTTAAACACTTCCAGCAAACGTTATCTTATTTTTCAGTAATGTGAGAAAGTAATAAGAATATTACCTTTTACAAGCATGATACTAGTCGTTATTAAATCACTGTAATCAGGCTTACCTTAAATAAATCCGGTATTAACAGCATTTTCTAGCATATTCATTTCTCTAGAAAAATTTAAACTGCACATACCTCATAGCAGGAGACCCTGCACGCCATTCCCCCAGCTGAAGTTACCTCATCTCTTCAGTTATGTGTGAGAACAGCAATGGATCTTAGTTACAACCTGCTAAGATCATCAAAAACCACAGGCAGACTCTTCTTCAACTTTCTGCCTGAGGCTAAAACAGTACAACTCCGGTACCATTTGAAAATAACAAACTTTTGATTGAAGATAAACTAAATAAATTCACCACATCTCTCTAGCTACTTCCGAGAGCTGCAAGAGAATGACTGGTAGTGGCAATTAGGGGAGGAGCTATATAGACAGCTCTGCTGTGGGTGATCCTCTTGCAGCTTCCTGTTGGGAAGGAGAATATCCCACAAGTAATGGATGATCCGTGGACTGGATACACCTTACAAGAGAAATAAATAATTGAGTCAACAGGGACAGCCAAAATCATAGATAATTATACTTAGATTCCATACTTTAACCAAATTAAACCTGCAATACCAGAAACTAAAACATTTCACAGAAGAAGATATACCAGACACTTTGTCAAATATAATACAAGACGGGGAGGCAGAATTATAATAAAACAGGAGTCTTATTATGTGTATATGATATACAGAATAATTTCTGAATGTATATATAATATACGGCTGCTTGTCGCAGGGTCAAAGCTCAGGACACAAGACAACTAACAAACGGCTAGATTACGAGTTTTACGTTATGAGCGGCTCGCTACTAACTTGCAAGTTATTTCCACCGCTCACCTCCCTATAGTGCTGCTATTACAGGTTTTCAAAAACCCAGCGTTAGCAGGCAATATGTCAGCGTTGAGCTCCATTGAGCTCCATACCGCACTCAAATACCAGTGCTGCTTTGAGCTGGTTTTACGTGCTCGTGCACGATTTCCCCATAGACATCAATGGGGAGAGCCGACTAAAAAAAAAGCCTAACACCTGCAATAAAGGAGCGCAAAGCTCCGTAATGCAGCCCCATTGATTGCTATGTGGAAAGAAAAGTTATGTTTACACCTAACACCCTAACATAAACCCCGAGTCTAAACACCCCTAATCTGCTGCCCCCAACATCGCCGACACCTACATTATACTTATTAACCCCTAATCTGCCGCCCCCGACATCGCCACCACCTACCTACATTTATTAACCCCTAATCTGCCGCCCCTAACATCGCCGCCACCTACATTACACTTATTAAAGGGACCCTAAACACCATCTGTTTCAATGTAATAATAATTTGTTTAAATCTATTTTGTTTTGTTTTATACATTATTTCTTTCTTTATGTCTTTATCTATTTTCTGCACAATTTTTTTTTATTTTCAATAATACCCCCAAACCACCGCCTACTGAATGCGGTGCTGGCCGACATGTTGTAACGCACGTTCTATGCGATACTCAATGCGCACTCCCTTCTTCACTTGCATGCGCATACAAAGTAAAGTCTTTGCCGCTTCTCTGCCCACTGCTGCGAGCGCACACGCATGCAGACAGCACAGCACAACCAAAACCACTGCCGCTACAAAGCCTGCAGTGACCATCCTAGCTCCCTTACCAAACAACATCCCCTGAACTGGTCTCATCCACTCCGAACCGGCCCCATCCACAGCCAACACCCCTGCAAGCCAACAATTCACTATCATTTCTTTCAAAAAAATCACTCACTCCACTTTGCAACAATCTCTGCACCGTGAGTGAATGAGGGACCGCCCAACACACCGCCCAGGGAGACAGCCGCCGTCCCACAAATACACCAAACAAACAAACCACCGATGCCGCCACACCACACAAGGAGCACAGAGAGCCGCACACGACCCGCAACAAAATGAGAAAATGCACAGCCCGAGCAGGACTCTAGGAGCCCGGAGAGACAACAGAGGGGCAAAAGAAAACAGAGCACACCCCCGAGACAGCAGCTGTCCCCCCGAGCAGCGTGCCGGGTGATCCCCCCCCCCACCCGCAGCACAAGGACCACTGCAAAATAGAGCAAACAATTTTACCAAAAAAAATGATAACAAACTACTAGCCTACAAGGGTGCCAGCCACGAGACGAGGCCAGTTAAAAATAGACGAGGCCAGCCCAAAAGACACCATCTAGGAAAAAAACCAAGACAATCGCTGCAAACTTCACAGCAGCAGCAGCCCCAGTCACGCCGTGCCGTCCACACGCGCGCGCGCCCACAGCAACAAGCAGAGACTTCCGGGTTTGTCAACATAACTTTCAGCCATGTCAGCACGGAGCGGTCAGAAAGTGAAGGAAATGTAAAAAATATAAAAAAAAAATAAACCTATAATAAAAAGAAATAGCGATTTGCATTTAAAACAAATAAAGAAACATTATGAATAAAAAACAAAGAAAACACTAATGACAAGTGTTTAAAGTCCCTTTAACCCCTAATCTGCTGCCCCCAATGTCGTTGGTACCTACCTACACTTATTAACCCCTAATCTGCCGCCCCCAATGTCGCCGCCACTATACTAAAGTTATTATTGTAGTGTAAGGTTAGGTGTTAGTGTAAGACAAGTTAGGTTTTATTTGACAGGTAAATTTGTATTTATTTTAACTAGGTAGCTAGTAAATAGTTAATAACTATTTACTAACTAGTCTACCTAGTTAAAATAAATACAAACTTGCCTGTGAAATAAAAATAAAACCTAAGATAGCTACAATGTAACTATTAGTTATATTGTAGCTAGCTTAGGGTTTATTTTATAGGTAAGTATTTAGTTTTAAATAGGAATTATTTAGTTAATGATAGTAATTTTTATTTAGATTTCTTTTAATTATATTAAAGTTAGTGGGTATTAGGGTTACACTTAGGGTTAGGTTTAGGGGTTAATAGCGTTAGTATAGTGGCGGCGATTTTGGGGTTAGCAGATTAGGGGTTAATAACAGTAATGTAGGTTGCGGCGATGTTAGGTACAGCAGATTAGGGGTTAATAATATTTAACTAGTGTTTGCGATGCTGGAGTATGGCGGTTTATCGGTTAATATGTTTATTATAGTGGCGGCGATGTAGGGAGCAGCAGATTAGGGGTTAATAGGTTTAATAGAGTATTTGCGATGCGGGAGGGTTCGGTTTAGGGGTTAATAGGTAGTTTATGGGTGTTAGTGTACTTTTTAGCACTTTAGTTATGAGTTTTATGTTACGGCTTTGTAACATAAAAGCCATAACTACTGACTTTCAGTTTAAGGTACTTATGTTGTAGTTATGGGCTGTACCGCTCACTTTTTGGCCGGACAGGCAAACTCGTAATACCAGCGCTATGGAAGTCCCAATGAAAAAGGACTTTTTGAAAGTTGCGGTAGCAACGTTGCATTACGGCCAAAAAAGTGTGCGGTACAGATATACCTGCAAAACATGTAATAGCAGTGGTAGTGAAAAAGCAGCGTTATGAAGCTTATTCACTCGTAACGCAAAACTCATAATCTAGCCGAAAGTAATTGTAATAGATCATACAATTAAGTATAAGTAGCTTTAGTCTGCGTTAGGAATTATGTTTATGCTCTTGAGAAAAGATTGAAGAAAATATTTATTTAGTATTTCAATTATCATTCATACAAATAACTTTATTGAAATAAATGTTTAAATAATAAGAGAAGTTGGATCTCATGCATACACAAGGCTTAAGCACTCATTAAAAACACTTGAACCAGGGAAAACACTGAAACCCCCATAATGTACTTATGGTATAAAATAATAACAACCAGCAGTGAGTATGTTTGACTATGAAAAAGATCTTGCAATCCGAGGACTGAGATTAAATTATTTTAGTTTTTATCATTTTAAGCTAAACTGCTCGGCTGAAATGACCAATTATCTTACAGGGAGACAGGTTTAAACCTTGGTAGGCTGCATTAAAAGAAGGACTGGAGAGACAGAGCTACTCCAGACGAGGGGTCAAACATAGTCACTGCTGGCTGTTATTATTTTATACAATAAGTACATTATGGAAGTTTCAGTGTTTTCCCTGGTTCAAGTGTTTTTAATGAGAGCTCAAGCCTTGTGTATGCATGAGATCCAACTTCAATAATAACTGAACATATAAATTAGAGCAAGGATAAACCATAGTTTTATGATGGGACTAAATTACCCTCTTCTATGGGTTCAGAATGAACCAACTAAACCTTTCTCGTGATTTGGAAATTTTTCAAAAATGCATAAGAGATACAAAAAAGACATAACAGAACCAGATAAAACAAAACAACAACAAAAGACAAAAAAAAAGAGAAAAGGGGAAGGGTACCCTGCAGCACACCCACCCAAATCCCACCACAACGGAACATATTCAAGCATTATTTTCCTTTCTTGTTATCCTTCCTCTATTTAATACCATGATGGCGGGAATAGATCCCGTAATATTAAACTTTCAAAATAGGCAGACCTATGGAATTGCTTAGTAAGTATGTATTGTGTTGATACGGGATAAAACTGAATAATTTTCAGCCATTTCTTAAAATAGGAAGTTATTTGCCTGTTATGCAAATAGGATATATTGTATTGCTCAAACATGATCTTTAAATCAATTACCTGAGTTAACTGCCCAAAAGGAAGGGCTGTGCGGTTTTTCCAATATTTTGAAATCAAATTACCTACAATCATGATGGCTGTGTTTACAAGGTTAGAATTCTGATTGTTTAAAGCCTGATACAAAATTATTCAGTGTATTTTTATTTAACCAAAAATTAACTATCTGCCAAAGCTGCATCATTTTCGGGCAGTACCAAAAGCAATGGAGAAGATCAGCTGGAGTAAAGTGACATTTATGACAATTATCGTAGCGGTCATGTGACCATTTAGCTAATCTAGTCGGCGTGATATATGCATTATTAAGAAGCTTTAAATGTGATTCTTTCCAGGAGGAAGAAAGAGGAGCCTAACTAACCCATTTAATACCAGTTTTAATTATGTCAATATCAACATCCTCAAAACTCTTGACCCAATATAGGGACGTCTTATCCAAACTTAACTGACCTTGTTTTGCCAACAATATTTTATAAAGTAACGAAACTGAATGGTTCCCTTCCCTGTAAAGATTAATATGGTCGCCCAATTTCCCAAATCGTTCCTCCCACTGACCTAATTTCATCTTCTTATGGATATATTGGCGTAATTGAAGATATGCAAATAAATTGTTATTGGGTAGGTTATACTCAGTGGCAATGCTCTCAAAGGTTCTCATCCCGTGTTCCCCATCCAATGTTTGTATCACAGTAATTAGACCATTAAAAGCCCACCTATTGAAAATCTCGGACTGAGTTCCAGGCAAAAATTCCGGGACACCTCTAATAGGTAAAAAACAGATATGTGGAAATTAATCTTCAATTTTGTACAAAATTGTTGCCAGGCTTTGACCACATTATATATACTAAACAATGTTTTAATAGCTTCAGGAAGTTGTGTATGTGGACAGTGCAAAATAGCTTTAAGGGAGAGAGGGTGTATTAGCTTTTCTTTTATAATTATGTTGGTCAGGTAATTAGATGACAAAAGCCAATCCACTGCATATCTGGCAAGTATTGAATTATTATAGGATCTAATATCCGGAAATGCCAGGCCACCAAATTCTGTTAGCTGGGAGAGTCTGGATATAGATAAAATGTGCCTTTTTTCTTTCCAAATTTTTTTAGCACATTTATGATTAAAAATCTTAATATCCCTGTTAAGGATAAAAAGTGGTAAGTTATTCATGATGTATAGTAACTGCGGAAAAAGAATAGTTTTAATAGCATTACTTTAGCTGATAATGAAAGGGGAAAAAACTTCATCTATATAATTTGGGGATTATATTAGAGAAAAGAGTGTATAATTGAGTACTGTAGCACAAATTGAGATCTTTATGGAAATTAATTCCCAAATATCTGAACCTTTCAACTTCTTTAAAATGATGTTGCGTGTAGCTGTCCTTATTTTTGTGTATCCAAACCACTTCTGTTTTCTCTGCGAAGAGATTAAAGATTTCAAGAGCTGTTGAGATGGGGGGTTTTTTTTGTGTTTTTAAAATATATTAATAGATCATCTGCATATAACGAAAGCACAAATGTCTGACTTCCTAAACAGATTCCCTGCAATTCTTGTCTAAGAAGAATTGCTAGCGGTTCTATAGCCATATTGAAAAGGAGGGGAAAGGGGGCAACCCTGCCTTGTTCCTTTATTTAGTTTGAAAAAAGGTGTACAGCTACCACTGACTAAAGTTGAAGATATAGGGAAATTGTAAATAGCCTTAATAAATGTTACTAAATTTCCTGAGAACCCAAAATTAAATAAAGAATAATATAAATGGTCCCAAATTATTGAATCAAAGGCATTCTCAGTGTCAATTAGTACCATAGCAAAGTTTTGTTTAAGTGTTAATTTATTCTTATACAGTTTGGTCCAGAAATGTTTTAAGATCATATATGTCTTACGAATGTTTTTTGTTTGGGATCTGCCAGTCATGAAGCCAGATTAATCTTAATGTATAACTTCATGTAACGAGGTTCTAAGTCTGTTGGCTAAAATAGAAGTGAGCAATTTATATTCCGTGTTTAGTGGAGAAATAGGTCTATATGAACCGAGATCTGAGGGAATCTTATCTTTTTTTAAAATAAGAGTTATAATTGACGCAGAGAAATATTGAGATATTGAGAGTTTTTTAATATAATATTCATTTAATAAACTGGTTAAAGCATTGGCAATCTCTATTTTGAGTATCCTGCAGAACTCTACAGGAAGTTGATTAGGTCCGGGGGCTTTGCCAAGTTTAGAAGCAGCTATAGCTTCTAGGACTTCGTCTAATGTAATGGTAGTGTTTATTGAGTCCATTTGAGCTGAAGAAACTTCCCTTTAGGACTGTTGACTTTACTCCAGAACGTCATTTTATTATCTCGATCAATTTCCTTTGCCGTGTAAATATTCTGATAATAGTTAAAAAAAAATCCTCTTTATTTCGGCAAGTTCTGTAACATTTTTATCCCCATCCATAATACTTTCAATAGTGTTATTCTTTTTCCTGGCCTTATCAAATCTGGCAAGGTACTTAGCAGATTTACCGTAGTGCCCCTTATATATAGCATTAATTCTGATCTCTTCGTTGGTCATCTTGCATTTCAAAAACCAGTCCCTATTTTGTCTAGCTATCTTGTATTTGTCCCAAAAAATTTTAATAGGTGCGTTAATGTATTTTCTGTAAACATTCGTAATCGTATTTGCAAGTTGTCATTCACGGGCTCTAAACTTCTTTTTAGCTTTTATCATGTAGGCTTTAATCTCACCTCTAAAATAAGCCTTTGCAGCCTCCCAGAACATTTCTGGTTTGTCTAGATATAGACAGTTATCCTCTCTATACTCCTGCCATTTATGTTGAAGCCAATTTTGGAATGGTATATTGTTAATTAAATGTTTAGGGAAATAAAAGTTGGCTACAGCTTCTGTCGATAGAGATATAGATACAAGATCTAAAGAGACTATAGCATGGTCAGATAGAACAATATCATTTATTTGCACCCTACTTTCTGACTTTAATATGGAGTTAGATGCTAAAAAAAACTATCCGCGAAAAGGATCTGTACAACCTAGATTCACAAGTGTATAGTCTGATGTCTGGGTGCTGAATACCCCATATGTCATGTAATTTGAAATTCTTGCGGATTTGTGTAAAGATTCTTGATTTTTGAGTTAGGCCAGAGGTCTGAATCTGTTGAGAGACAATGAAGGGATCAGATTAAAATCTCCTTCTAAAATTAAATCCTGATCTATATATTGGGACAACTTAGTCATAATAATATTCCCAAAAATCAGGGTCCGTATGATTGGGTCCGTAAATATTACAAAATATATATTTTACTTGGTCAATCTCAATATTCAAAATTATCCATCTATCCTGTGGATCAATTTGAGTGTACAAAATATTGTAGCTGAGATTTTTATTTATTAAAAACACAACTCATTTCTTTTTCCTAGAAAAATCAGAAGCAATAACCTGACCTACCCATTTACTTTTAAATTTGGCGGCTTCTTCCAATTTTAAATGCGTCTCCTGTAATAAAACTAGGTCAGGGTGGGGGCGTGTCTAGGCGGCGGCCATGAATGGTCACAATTTCAGGAGCTCCTGACATGAGATGGATAATCCGCCGATTATTCATGTAACAACGGACCATCTTGTTGTTAAATCTACTTTGTATCTCTGCTGTGGGATCTGAAGATCTAGCTAGCACTCCGTTTGGTGTTTTTATGACTGTGGTCTCCTGAACTAGACCGCTGGGGCCTTTGACTCACTTCAGATCTCAGCACCCCCCCCCCCGCCTAAACGCGGGTAAATACAGTCCGGAACAGACTGTTCTTCTCACTGTTCAATTATACCTGAGCTAACTAATGACCATTACAACAGTACTATTGAAGCTATAGGATGGAGCATTTAAAGTGTGCACTACTAGAGATGCTGGGCTCTGCATTGTGTAGCCAATTTGCGCGGCTAGAAGAGAGTGTACATGCGGCATGGAAAGACACTGATAAAGTGGAGAAGTCGAGCGACATGATGACAACTTCAGATAATGTTCTGACTTCACAATTAGATATGGGACATGTGAGGTTGGAGATCGAGGAGGTGATTGCAATACCGGAGAGGAGAGCGACTATACTTCCAAGCTATACACCCGTGCCAGTACTGTCTACAGATTGCGTGTGTCCCCAACAGTTGAAATCATCATGGGCTACTTCTGAAATAGACGATGACGGATTACAAATTGTTTATTATAGCTTCACTGAGCCCTCTCATATGATAGACATTACACTCCACCCCCAGAAACGAAGTGCATATGAACGGGCTGCACTAATACCGGACATATCACAAGTCATATCGACAACGCATTACATTAAATTACAGCTTACAGGGAGTGCAGAATTATTAGGCAAATGAGTATTTTGACCACATCATCCTCTTTATGCATGTTGTCTTACTCCAAGCTGTATAGGCTCGAAAGCCTACTACCAATTAAGCATATTAGGTGATGTGCATCTCTGTAATGAGAAGGGGTGTGGTCTAATGACATCAACACCCTATATCAGATGTGCATAATTATTAGGCGACTTCCTTTCCTTTGGCAAAATGGGTCAAAAGAAGGACTTGACAGGCTCAGAAAAGTAAAAAATAGTGAGATATCTTGCAGAGGGATGCAGCACTCTTAAAATTGCAAAGCTTCTGAAGCGTGATCATCAAACAATCAAGCGTTTCATTCAAAATAGTCAACAGGGTCGCAAGAAGCGTGTGGAAAAACCAAGGCGCAAAATAACTGCCCATGAACTGAGAAAAGTCAAGCGTGCAGCTGCCAAGATGCCACTTGCCACCAGTTTGGCCATATTTCAGAGCTGCAACATCACTGGAGTGCCCAAAACCACAAGGTGTGCAATTCTCAGAGACATGGCCAAGGTAAGAAAGGCTGAAAGACGACCACCACTGAACAAGACACACAAGCTGAAACGTCAAGACTGGGCCAAGAAATATCTCAAGACTGATTTTTCTAAGGTTTTATGGACTGATGAAATGAGAGTGAGTCTTGATGGGCCAGATGGATGGGCCCGTGGCTGGATTGGTAAAGGGCAGAGAGCTCCAGTCCGACTCAGACCCCAGCAAGGTGGAGGTGGAGTACTGGTTTGGGCTGGTATCATCAAAGATGAGCTTGTGGGGCCTTTTCGGGTTGAGTATGGAGTCAAGCTCAACTCCCAGTCCTACTGCCAGTTTCTGGAAGACACCTTCTTCAAGCAGTGGTACAGGAAGAAGTCTGCATCCTTCAAGAAAAACATGATTTTCATTCAGGACAATGCTCCATCACACGCGTCCAAGTACTCCACAGCGTGGCTGGCAAGAAAGGGTATAAAAGAAGAAAATCTAATGACATGGCCTCCTTGTTCACCTGATCTGAACCCCATTGAGAACCTGTGGTCCATCATCAAATGTGAGATTTACAAGGAGGGAAAACAGTACACCTCTCTGAACAGTGTCTGGGAGGCTGTGGTTGCTGCTGCACGCAATGTTGATGGTGAACAGATCAAAACACTGACAGAATCCATGGATGGCAGGCTTTTGAGTGTCCTTGCAAAGAAAGGTGGCTATATTGGTCACTGATTTGTTTTTGTTTTGTTTTTGAATGTCAGAAATGTATATTTGTGAATGTTGAGATGTTATATTGGTTTCACTGGTAAAAATAAATAATTGAAATGGGTATATATTTGTTTTTTGTTAAGTTGCCTAATAATTATGCACAGTAATAGTCACCTGCACACACAGATATCCCCCTAAAATAGCTAAAACTAAAAACAAACTAAAAACTACTTCCAAAAATATTCAGCTTTGATATTAATGAGTTTTTTGGGTTCATTGAGAACATGGTTGTTGTTCAATAATAAAATTAATCCTCAAAAATACAACTTGCCTAATAATTCTGCACTCCCTGTATTCATGGTCTCTTCCACGATCTCCAACCCAGGATGAGGTGGCTTCACCCTGTACTTTTACTTCCAGTTCTCTACTTTGAACCTGTCACAGACACCCTTGCCTGTAATACAGCAAACAGCGGTAGCCCCAAAATCAAACTTGGCATTGGATAAAGGGTCAGAAGGATGGTTTGATGCCTCACATTATTAACACGCATATGTTTAACTAGTTAGAATGTGAGTAACTGTTTTGGCAATACCCCACTTAATTTTAAGGAGACTGGTGCTATTTGATTGTCTTTGACTGTTCTATATGAAGTTTAATAGACCTAAGAGGTTGAGCTGATATATTAATGCCTTATCTGTTTTATAGAGTTGAACAATCTTTATATTTTTCTAGCCTGGGTGTTGGCAAATAGTTTTATCCATGATAAGGAACAATTATTCCTAGTTAAAGGGACTTATTATGTTTGATATAGCTAGTATTGTAATAATATGTTTCCTACTGTTATTCATTTAGATAGCATAATGTCTTTCTTATAAGGATAACATTTTAGAGCAGTTAGTACTACTAAACCAATAGTCTGACTTGATATAACATAGCTTCTCTCCTGTCTATATTACTAACCGTGTTGTCAGCAGTCGAGACAACACGGTGTCTGAGTGGAGTCAAGATTTAGGCTCTTAAAGATACTCTCCATTGTTTAATGACACACCCATAGCACTCTACTATCCATAGCTTTAGTAAATGTAGACTCCGATTAGATTCATAAAATGGCTGAGGGCTGTCATCTCATCTCATTGCACAATATTTCACCAGAAGAATCTTCCTAATTAAATGTCCACCTATCTTATAATGAGAAGCCTTACATATATTCCATTTTCAATATAAGAAGTAGGCATACAAAACAGACCTCCTCAGTCACTTCAGAGTATTGTTGTGTTTATTCTGGGCCGTCCCAATATACATTTATTTATTTACCCTATTCTCCATTATATTTACTGGGCATGCTGAACCGTGCTGGGTCTGTATCTATATATTTGTACATCTCTCATAAATCTTGCTATAGTCAGTAAGAAGTCCAGAAGAGCTAAATGTTACTCCTATGGCTTTACATATCAAACTGCAAAAATAAGAACCTGCTCTACACTACATTAAATATGAAACTTGAGATTCGTGATTTGAGATCCAAGAGTGGTCTCCTACTGTTCTTGGTTGCCTTCTTTAACGTTATATCTTTCCGCAATAATGTGAGGTCCAAGAGTGGCCTTATAGGTTTTCATTTTAGAAGGCATACAGTTCGTTGGGTACAGATTATGTTTATTGATTCTACAAATGTCTTGCTGTTAAACTATGTAATAGCTGGATGTATAACAATTGTTTCCTCTCTTGTCTGTTGTTGTATATTCTAAACTGACATTCATGTTTTGTATACCCTAAAATTGAATCTAAAAAAAAAATAAAAAAAAAATAAACTAGGTCAGGGTTATACTTAGCAAGTTGCTTAATTATTGATTTTCTTTTAATAGGAGAAGTAACACCACCAATATTCCATGAGAGGCATTTAATCACATCTTTTATTTCTTAAAAGAAGATAAATAAGGAGAAAATAGGTATAACATTCCTAATGAAGGGTGTGGGGTGCGGGTGCAGGGGGGAAAAAAAGAGAGAAAAAAATATATATACATAAATAAAAACCAGCATAAAACAAAATGACCCATATTGCTATCTGTGGTCAAACATATTGTGTATATTATATTTATTCAGAAAAGAAAAAGAAACAAAGGAAACAGAAAAAATGTTTTCGTCAAAGAACATTTTTCTTTTTACAGTACTCCTTAGCTTCTGTGCTATTATTAAGAGTAATAGTACCATCTTGCTCCTAAATTAGCAATTTAGCAGGATAAAGAAGTCTAGCCTTGTAGCCTGTACTAATCAGCTTTGTGCAATAAGGGGATAGTTATTTTCTTTTGGCAGATGTTTCGCTGGAATAATCCTGAAATATTAATATATGGAGCCTAAGAATATTAATTTTGTCTTGATAGTTTAAGAATTTAACCATAATGGGTCTGTTATAATTCACATAATTAGTACTGGTCCTAACAGGTCCTAGTCTATGTACCCGTTCAATTGATAGTGGCAAATCTTTTTGTATCATGCCAATGGTCAAAGGTAGTGTTGTGTTGGCCAGGAGTAATAGATGAGAGTAATCTCTGCTTTCAGGGAGACCTATAATCTTTAGGTTATTCCGCCGAGAGCGGTCTTCTAGCTCATAAACTTTGTCTTGCAACAATTTTAATAATTTACTATGATTGTCTACGGTCTTGTTTAAAAAGTGTGTCTTCGACTTCAGATTCCCTACTCTCAACCTCTTTAAGCCGATTAGAGTATTTCCTGACTTCTGAAGCAAAACTAGTCATTTGAGTTTTTAATAATTCATATTGTGGCAAAAAGATCTCTGACATCTGCGTAATTATTGGTTGTGTGTCAATTTTATGCAACATTGTCTCGTTGGTATTGTCTAAATGGGTGTCAGAGGTACATGATTTTTTTTGTCTTTCTGTTTAACAGACATGACCGGAGAGTTGTGTTTAAAATTTGTGATATACTTTTCCATCTGCAATTATCTAAAAAAAAAGAAAACAAACAAAACAAACAAAAAAAAAGACAAAAACTATTGGAAAAAAGGATTATGGTAATCCAAAAAGCAAGGAATAAAAAACTTGTGAATCTGTTGTAAGGGCAAAAGTACCCTATAATTAGTGTGAATGCGTTAGTGCGTTCGTGTGTGGATTCTAAGCGGTCATATTTTTTAATAACAGCTTAATTATATTAGTGCCGTGTTAAGTAGATAAACTAGTAACCTCTACAGAAAATCAGCGAACATGCAAAAACAGAATTGTCAGGCTGAGAAGCTGAGATAATAGACACCAACAAACCAGCTTAATAATATCATTACCACAGTTTCCTCAGTCAATATACATTTAAAGGATCATATAATTATATATCAGACCTTAAGATAGAAAGGTAATGTATATAACCAGAGGAAATACCAATATAGTTTAAAAAACACAGATTTTTTTTCAAAGAAAATCAGTAAGAAACCATAGACTTAAAGCATAGTTTAAGAAACTACCAGAGCTAGACGTATTTGAACTATGTGAATTCAAGCTAGTTCTTAGCACTTCATTTTGCTACTACCTTCCTATACAATATGCAGACAGTTTATATGCAACAACCCTAAAGACTGCTATTCGAACAGTCCTGCAAAGGATATCTTAGTCCATACTTGTGTATATAGCAGATATGCTTATCTGGTCTTCACTTATATCCAATTGTAGAGACAAAAGAAATGCAGTTAAGGCCAGAGGGCAAATGACAGTATAGTATACTCTTCCCTTGGTCGCCAGTATCAGAAAAGCAACGCCACCCACAGAGATGTATAGTAAAATGCCTCTCGGCGAGACTGCCTTTAAGCACTGCTTTTAACACTTTTTAAAATTTCACCAGCAATCTCGATCGCACAATGGATCCCATTTTAAAATATCGTCATTGCCACGATGCTTTGATGATCAGGGTCTTTGTCATGAAGTTTCCATAGACCAGAATTGCAAGGCGCCTTCTTGGGCTTCTTTATTATGCATTCATTCATTTTTGAAGCATATATATAATTAATTTTATATTCCTTTAAGAAATCCTTGGCTAGATTATGTTTATCCCGTTAAGTGCTAGATTACAAGTGGAGCGCAAATTTGCGCTCCCACGAGCATGTTATCTGAACTCAACTTTTTTAGAACTGCGTGGCCAGTTGCGCACATATTACAGATCGCAAGTAAAAAGTGTTCGCTCTCGCAGTCGCAACCTTGCACATAAAAAAAGACTTTGTGAAGTTGCATACGCAGGACCGTATTCCCCCATAGACTTTAATGGAGCCTCGTTTTGAACAAAAAAAAATAGCAGCGGCCAGCTCACGCAAACACGCAGGATTGCATTGAGATATATGTATGTATTTGTATACATATGTATATCTGTATTTATATGTGTATATATGTCTGTAAATACATATATACACACATATAAATACACATATACATATGTATAGAAATAAATGCATATATATTGATATACATACAGTACATATATTTATACATGTGTTCCTATGGACCCCTATGTAAAAGCACTTTCGGACCGTTTTTTTCTAATACCTAACATCTCATATTATTGCTCCGTTATAACTTTTTAACGCAATATTTTTATGCAATAATTTTTATCGGTGTTAATGTTCATGTAACTGTACTGTTACATTTATTTCTGATGTGTTTTGTGCAACTTTTTGGTCATAACAGTTAACCAGAGCTCTGAGGTTGTGCTAACATGGCAAGGCTAAATCGCGATTACGCTCTCAAGTTCACATTTACTTTCAACTTGTAATACGAATGGTCTTTTCCGTGCGCCCAAAAATGCGCAAACTGCTAAAAATAATGTGCCACTTGTAATCTAGCCCTAAATAAGATATTTAGCTTTTATTGTGTCAAATATAATAGCCCTGAAATATAAAAGAATCAGTATCTGATTTAAAGGAACACTAATGTGAAAATTAAACTTTCACTATTTAGATAGACCATGTAACTTACAAAATAATTCCTATTTACGTCCATTATCAAACTGTGCACTGTCTTTTTATGTGCACACTTTCTAAGGCATTAGCTCTTACTAAATACAGGTGGCCCTCGGTTTACAACGGTTCAATTTGCACCGTTTCAGAATAACAACCCTTTTTTTCAGTCATGTGACTGCTATTGAAAAGCATTGAGAAGCAGTGCAATGATTAAAATAGCCAGTAGGTGGAGCTGTCCGCTTGTGTTGCAGCAAAGATATGCAAGCCAAGCAAGCTGAAATTAATCAGTTTACTGAGCTATCGAGCAGCTTGCAAAGGAACAAGATCTTCCTGTCTATAAATCAGTCCAGATTAGAATGCATAGAAAGAACTGTTTGCAGAAAAATGCAAGTAAAGTCTGTGTTGTGTGATTATTTTATTAGGTTTATAATGCTGTTTAGCAAATGTTTTTGTTCATTTAACTTAGTTTAATTATATATTCTGTGCTGTGTAATAGGTTTATAATGCTGTTTAGCATTTAAAGTCTTCATTTCAAAGCTTTAAAAATAATGTATTAGGTGTTACTTATGCCAATTTTGAGAGGGACCTGGAACCTAACTCCCTCACTTCCCATTGACTTACATTATAAACTGGGTTTCAATTTACAACGGTTTCGATTTACAACCATTCCTTCAGGAACCTAACCTCGGCGTGAACTGAGGACTACCTGTATTTATGTATATGTGTCTGTGATTGGCTAATGGCTTTCACATGAAATAGGGGACGGGGAAATGAAAGGAAACATAAAAATGATCAGAGAAAATGTTGCTTATTTGATATTTAAAGTGTTATTACATTGTTTTTTTAACCCCTTAACTGCTGAGACATTTCCACCCCTTGTGCGGAACCCCTTGTGGGGTTTTTAGGTGCCACTCACTTTTAATCCTCTCTGTCGGCCATTTCTCACTGATAAACCCACACATATTATGTTGTTTTTTTCAACAGACCCAGCATATTCACACTATACTGCTATTGTATGTATATATCATGACGTGAAAATTCTGCAGCAAAATGTGTGATAAATACATATTTTTTATTAAAATTTTGTTTTTATTTTAAACTCTATAGTAAAAAAAAAATCCTCATATAAATTAGGGCCTTCTGGTATAGCTATATAACTTTGATTCACACATAGGGGATCCCATGAGCCTCTTCTCCAATAAATGCGCATTTATTTACTATTACTAAAGTGGTTATTAAAACTTATATAGCTTTAAAGTGAATGTAAATTTTGATGCTAAAGTGCCCGGTTTTTAAAAATTTGATTAAAAACAGGGGCACTTTAATTCATCAAAGTTTACATTTCACTCCTGTTGAGAACAAAAACTTACCTTTTAATCTTCACAGCAGCTCCGGCTTCCTCCGGTCGTTGCAAAGCATTTCTGATGTCAGAAATGATGGATAGGTCATCCTCAGGGGAATAAGTGTCTGATTCAACACCGTGATTGGCCCACCCAGGAAGAGGCTTTGCGACGGGCGGAGGAAGCTGGAGCTGCTGTGAAGATTAAAAGGTAATTTTTTTTTTCTCAACAGGAGTGAAATGTAAATTTTGATGAATTAAAGTGCCCCTGTTTTTAATCGAATTTTTAGAAACCGGGCACTTTAGCATCAAAATTGACATTCACTTGAAAACAAAAGGTCTTGGGGTTCTCTAGGCCTTTTTGATGGCATATTATGTTGAAATTGTTTTTATTAGGGTTGCACCGATACCATTTTTTTAAGAGCGAGTACAAGTATTGATACTTGTTTTCAAATACTCGCCGATACCAATTACCGATACTTTTTTTTTATGTCATGTGACAGTTTACCAAGCACAATAAAGACTAATTATTTAAGATTCCTTCTTTATAATTATGAAGGACTGTAGCTCAAAAGACATTATGAAATAATAAAACAGGTGTTATTTGTCACAAAGTTCACAGAACATGTTTAGAAATACAAATATTACAATAAAATATATTAACAACAACAATAAATAACAAATATAAAATTGCAACCAACCAAAAGTTCCATACAGTAAAAAATAGAACAGAATACTGTTTAATCATGGTGAACAACACTATGGGCTAGATTACATTTGACTGGTAAGCTTTACCAATGCTCTCATTACACGTCCTACTCCATTAAAGGCTATGGAGTTGGAAATGTGAACAGAGCATTGGTAAAGCTTACCAATCAAATGTAATCTAAATCTAGTCCTATAATTGCAGGATGAGTGTTCATTGGGATTAACTTTTTCCTATGAGTACTCTTCCTGCAATTATATAAGCTAAGATGTTCCTCAGAGTACAGTATGTTTTGAACATAATTGTGCAAGATGAGAACTAGCAGTATAAAAGGCAATCTAGCAATTAGAATAATTTTTCAAAAGTTAGCGGCAAGTTCTTTTTAAGGAACAGAACAGAAGCATCTCTGCATGTTCAGCTATAAGTCTGTTTTTGCTATCAGTAAGGAGGTTCAACTTTCCACACCACTGCATGGGGCAGAAAGATATTTTTGGGCCATTTTAGCCAGAGCTGGAAATCTCATTTTATTAACTGCCCAGTACTTCAGGGGTTTGTCTGAACGCAGTACTGTGATCTCTCCTACAATAATACAAATAAGAGCAATTTGTATTGGCAGAACAGTAGTAAACAATTTTTAGTTTAGTCTCCACTCCAGCTTTAAATGAAATGGGAACATGCAGTTTGAAAAAAACACCACAAGATAGCATATGGGTAGTAAGTGGAGGTATCGGTTTAAGTATCGGTGCATTTGCATGAGTACAAGTACTCATGAAGGTACTTGTTATCGGTATCGGTGCAACCCTAGTTTTTATTGTAATATTACATATATAATATACATGAATAAAGCATTCCAGCAAGTTACATTTCTGTGGTTATTGTTAACAATTTTCTATATAAATTGGCATTTTATACCCGTGGAATCTGATTAACTAGCATAATATTAATTTGTCACACATTAGGTTTTTGTTAAAAGTAGTATATAGTTGCTCTTTGAAATAGGTCTCCTTGCAGGTCTCGGCTCTCTTCTCTTTGGTGTGGTTTGTGGTGGCGGTGTGCCAGGTTTTCTATCTTTCGTAGTACATGATAAATGGTTCCCATTGCAACAGGAAACTCTCTTTGTTGTTAAGAGATTTTTGATGGCATATTATAAGTGCTTAGAGACCCTTTCAGTAAAAAAAAAAGTATTACAATTTTAATAAACAAGGTTCTAAAAAAAAGTGTGTGGTTTTATTTTATACTAAACTCTATATGAAAAAGAAGAAGAGGTTATTCCAATGTATTTATATAACTGATTTGCACGTAGGGGCTCCCATGAGCTTCTGCTCAAATAAATAGACATTTATTCACGCCAGGTGATCACTATTACTACAGTGATCACCTGGCTATTAAAACTTAATTAGGGGCTTTATTTTAAAAAGGATGCTATAGGCTTTAAAACAAGAGGACAAGGGGTCCCTATGCCTTTTTGATCACGTTACAGGCACATAGAGTCCTCCTTACTAAAAAAATATGTTTTTCTTATTTATTATTTTTTTATACATTGTATGCCCCAAAAGCATATACCAAATGGCAGGTGATTACCTTTCCAACAGTGTGTCTTGGAGGTATGTAGGAGTTAAGGAAGTTGAGATTGAAGGGGTGTTATTAGCACCCCCCCCCCCCCATCCAGCTCCCTTTTTCTGTTTACTGTGCCTGTTACTTCCTGGATTTCAGGGTCCAAGTGATGTCTCCATGCCCAAATATGGTGACATTACTTACATCCCAGAAATCCCCCAACTGAGGCCTAACCCAACACTTCCCTAAGCCGCTGGGGAGGGGGGGAATAGGACGTGATTAGCTCGGAAAGCACCCCCCCAGGATGGTCGTCATCTGGTGTGGATGACCACCATGTGTCATCATGCTGCATCCTACTCCATAAAAGGGATTGCTGTTGTGTTTAAAACAGTACTTGGAAGCTAAAACGGTGAGATATTGAATACATGATTTACATATCTTACCCAGAGTTCTCTGGTGCATTGGTAACAGTGTATATAGTCATTTAGGGGTAAGCAATTGGGGATACCTGCCTAGATTTGCTATTTTTTATTCAATAATTCTACATCTTTTACTTTTTAAAATTCAAAAGCATATATGCATTTTCTATCCCTTTCATTTCTTGATAAAAGTACACACTGCCTTTGTCTAAGGCAGATAAAGCCAAGCTCACATTTTATGTTTTACTTTTATTTTACTTTTTTTAGGGACATTAAACACGAGATTATAATATAAAGGGCCAGATTACAAGTGGAGCGCAAATGTTTGCGGGCAAGTGATATCGGGATTTACTGTAAATATTTCACATTCCAATGTTCTGCACATAGCAGAATATGCTCTAAGTATTTCTAATAAGATATTCCTATATATATTTACCTATATATAATCATGTATATATATATATATATATACACGTATAGATATATATTGTACCAAAATACCAACAGATATATATATATTTATTGATATATCAGCGCTGCGGAATCTGTTGGCGCTCTACAAATAACCGATAATAATAATAATAATAATATATAGAAATATGTATTTAGGAATAAATATAACATTTTCTTCTATGTGAATAACATTGTAATGTGAAATATTCATATTTTCATGTCAGGTTAGCGCACATGAGAATATGCGATCGGATTTGCATGAGAGTGAGGTGTTTTTTTCCCACTTTTTTCTCTCCATTGAGTTCTATGGGGGGAATAGGTTATCACACGTGCAATATTGTAAGCTCTGCTTTTATGCACACATCAGTTTACCGCAGGCACAATAACCTTTTACTTTCAACTCGTAGTACCAGCACAACCTGACATGTGCAAAAAGTTTATTTCTAGTGCAATAAGCGCTATAGCGAAAGTACTAAATAGTGCTCCAGTTTTATTCTAGCCCAAAATGTTTATTGACATTCTTTTTTTTAAAACAAAACAAAATTAGAGCATACTTATGTATTTATTTTGTCCCCTTTTCCTATAATTTAATTCTGAAAATTGTCGGCTTTTCAATTCATGTTATAAACAGAAGTGCAGATTAAACACTACTATATTCCACGCAGTCACTCTAGTGACTTTCTTATAGCGGTCCCCAATTAGCCTTGGCAAAAAATAAAATGGCTGTGCTCACACTTTCAATATTTGAATAACTAATATCATTAAAAAAACAAGCACTCACGTAGCTAATCTGAGTTTTAAATACCCCATTCTATCAAGCATATACTTATGTAATGTCCCTTTAATTATTTTTTTCTTTTATTATTTCTACAATTAATTCCTGTTTTGTGTCCTCTTTAGAGCACATAATTGCTATTTTTAATCTGCTTGATCATGTACCTCTCTATTAATAGTTAGACTTGTTTATTCAATAACTCAAAGCAAAATAATAGCACCTAACACAATACTTTTTCAAGATGCATAATTTTCTTCCATAATGTGCAGGCTTTGTTTATAACTTAGAAGCTAAATCCCAATCTGATAACAATTATGGAAACCTGAAAATATTTTAAATGTAATATAATTATTTGAGCTAAATGATGTAGATAAAGCGGCTGATGCTGAATCATCTTCTCATCAACACATCAATAACAGTTCCGTAATTCTATACTTGGCACTGCTATTGTCGATAATGAGATACATCATGTATGTGATAATGAAACGGTTCTTTGTTGTGGACAATCAGAGAATGTATGAATTGTTAATGTTGCTAAAGTAGAGTTTTCTGGGGAAGGTATCAATGACACAGTTATGATCAGAGATGTGGAACAGAAGCAGTGCACTAGTGATCGACAATGGTAACATTCAATTGTAAACTTTAAAGGGACATAATACCCATATGCTAAATCATTTGAAATTGATGCAACATAACTGTAAAAAGCAAGCAATAAAATATCACCTGAACATCGCTATCTAAAAAAGGAAGATATTTTACCTGAAAATGTCTTCAGCTCACCAGAGTAAGTGAATTGTGATCCAGAGCTACTCTTTTTACTGTTATCTGCATGGTGAGAAAAACAACAGCCAATCAGCTTCATCAGTTCTGAGTTCACACTTTGCTTTACTGTGATCCCATGGGATTTCACAAAAGTCTCATGAGATTTCATCATAAACTTCTTTAAATTGAGGAAGGAAATACAGTGCCTGCACATATCAGATGCATGCTCCCTTACAAGTCTCAAGAAAAGTATCCTGATTGGATGCTTAAAGGGACATAACCCCCAAAATTCAGATAGAGCATACAATTTCAAACATCCTTCCAATTTACTTATATTATCAAATTGCTTCATTCTCTTGGTATCTTTTGTTGAAGGAGCAGCAATGCAATACTGGAAGCTAGCTGAATACATCAGGTGAGCCGATCACAAGAGGTTTATATGTGCAGTCACCAATCAGCAGCTTGCTCTTAGTAGCGCATTGCTGCACTTGAGTCTACCAAGGTATGCTTTAAAACAAAGGATACAAAGAAAAGAAAGCAAAATTGATAATAGAAGAAAACTGGAAAGGTTTTTTTAAAAAAAAGGCATGCTCTATCTGAATCTTGAAATTAAAAAATGTGAGTTTTTATGTCCCTTTAAATTCTGGTGATATGTTCTAGTCAGCTGATATGCTGCATCCCTTTCACGTGATTCAACATTTGGGTTTTCAAGAAAAAATGTATACAAAGCTAAATAAGTAAAACGCACTTAATGGCTGTAGGCGGCCTATCAACTGCAATATATGTTGAAGATTGCGAAGGAAGCCATTAAAAGTACTATAAATGGTATTATCTTAACAAACACACAATCTTGGAATTTCCGCCAGAGATATGGGTCTCAAAAGAGCGGGGCTCACACCTCTATGGGACCCATTTGGTCCTGTAATCAAAATTGGTTTCGCTACAAGGGAGCGTGTGGGGCCCAGGCTCCACTTGCGTCATGTCTGACCCTTCTGTATGCCCCCTTGCAAAACAGGGATAAAGTGTATGCATTTGTCTTTGTCTTTGGAAATATAATGACAGGGTTTCAAAGATAGCATCACAGTGTGGCTATACAAAAAAAAAATCTGCCGCCATATGTTTACAGGAAGGCTGTGCAAGTACATATCTTCTGGTGAGGTCAAACCAAGGAGTAAGGACTCACAATCACAAAGAAGCAGCTTCTCTTGCTCCTATGTGGCTGCTAGCTTAGCTTCTCCTGATTTCAAACAGCTAGAAAGGGCCCTGTTAAAATGGGGGGCCCGTTGCAGCTTTTGCCCTGGAGCCCAGTGAGGTTTAGTTACGTCTCTGACCAATGAATTAATTACAAACGGAATGGAATACAGCACCTTCCTGTGTGAGTGCACGCTGTAGCTGGGACGCTGCCAAATCCTCCAATACTGAAATCACAAAAGTCCAGCAGCACCTCTTAGGTTAAAATGACTTTCATTTCGTCAAAGGGTCACAATACAGAACAAGCAACGTTTCGGAAAATTATTCCTTAGTCATGCCTGATCAGTAACAGGAAATGCTACAATTTATACACCTGTGACAATAGTAACAACCAATCCTGGATACTTTACTTTTTAGTTCCCCCCTAGTGTACAGGTGAAAAAAACATGTTTATGCTAAATTCATACAAACCTTTATATAAAAAAATTATACAAAAATCTAAAAGTATCCTCAAATACTATTAAAGTATACTATTCATCATACAAAAACATAATGAAAAAGAGCCTAATTCCTTATTCATACCTAGCGGTTGCATACTGTCTAGTTTGTGGATACAAAAGGCCTCTTTTCTTTTGAGGAGATTCTCTCTATCCCCTCCCCTACGTGGATAGGGTATATGGTCTATGACCTGAAATTGTAATTGACATATATTATGCCCATATTTTAAAAAATGACCAGAAACTGGGGCTTCCTTATTTTTACATCTTATGTTGCTCTTATGTTCATTGATCCTGTCCCTGACCTTACGGGTAAAAAAAATTGATATGCAGGGCTTCTTTACTTGTAATACCATATAAGCCATTTATTTGATTAAGTGTCCTTGTGTGGTCTTTTACATCGGAGAGACCACCTGTAAGGTCAGGGACAGGATCAATGAACATAAGAGCAACATAAGATGTAGAAATAAGGAAGCCCCAGTTTCTGGTCCTTTTTTTAAAATATGGGCATAATATATGTCAATTACAATTTCAGGTCATAGACCATATACCCTATCCACGTAGGGGAGGGGATAGAGAGAATCTCCTCAAAAGAAAAGAGGCCTTTTAGATCCACAAACTAGACAGTATGCAAACGCTAGATATGAATAAGGAATTGGATTTATTTGTGTTTCTGTAACATTGTATTGCAGCTCTGTAGTTATTTTGTATATGTATTTGATCAGTTTTTATGAATTAGGCTCTTTTTCAGTATATTTTAATAGTATTTGAGGATACTTTTAGTTTTTTGTATAATTTTTTCTATAAACGTTTGTATGAATTTAGACTAGATTGTACACTAGGGGGAACTAGTGAGTAAGGTATCCAGGATTGGTTGTTACTATTGTCACAGGTATATAAATTGTAGCATTTCTTGTTACTGATCAGGTATGACTAAGGAATAATTTTCTGAAACATTGCTTGTTCTGTATTGTGACCCTTTGATGAAATAAAGGTCATTTTAACCTAAGAGGTGCTGCTGGACTTTTGAGCTTTTAATTAATTAATTAACTTGACTAGACTTATTGTTGTATTAGTACTCTGCTTTGTTTAATTAGTGATCTCTAAAAGGTTTAAAGGGATATGAAACTCAAGAATGTTCTTTTGTGATTCAGACAGAGTACATTTTAAAAACAATTCAAATGTACTTCTATTATCAAATGTACTTCTATTATCAAATGTGTTTCGTTCCTATGATATTCTGTGTTGAAGAGATACCTAGGTAGGCATCTTCACTTTTTCACTTTCCATGGCAATTATACATGTCCCTTTTACACTTTGCATGTAATAAGCTGAGATCTCATCACCAGCGCATGCGCACATGTCCTGTCCGACAGAACAATTTCATTGTCAGAATTTGCTACATCTTAGTGTGCATGCTGCTGATAACATAATCACATTCCTTTTTAACATGTACGTAATACTGAACATGCGCACTGAGAGGTAGCAAGTTCTGACAAGGGATCAAAATCTGATAGAACACCAGCCCTAAACATAACTAGTAATTGGCAAAGTTGTGCATCTGTTGCTGCGAATTGGACCACTTACTGTGATCAGAAATTCTCTGAGGCTCCCAAGCAGGATTTTAATGATGTGTTTAAATCCCTTTGCAACCATGTATGTTGTCATAAGTTGTTTGTTAAATATTGTGCACTCTTGAAACTGCTTTAAAGGGACACTGAACCCAATTTTTTTCTTTTGTGATTCAGATAGAGCATGCAATTTTAAGCAACTTTCTAATTTACTCATATTAGCAAATGTTATTCATTCTCTTGGTATCATTGTTTGAAAAGCAAAAATGTAAGTTTAGATGCCGGCCCATTTTGGTGAACAACCTGAGTTGTTCTTCCTGATTGGTGGATACATTCATCCACCAATAAACAAGTGCTGTCCAAGGTTCTGGACTTTCTTTTTCAAATAAAGATAGCAAGAGAACAAAGAAAAATTGATAATAGGAGTAAATTAGAAAGTTGGTTAAAATTGCATGCTCTATCTGAATCACAAAAAAAATTGGGTTCAGTGTCCCTTTAAGAAAAAATGTGGTAGTTAGAAATTATAACTACAAATAAAAACGTATGAAAAAAAATTATGCTAGTTAAAAAAAGAAAAGCAAATCTACCTATTTCTGATGATGTGTCCAATTATGTTAAAGAGACAAATAATGAATTTGAAATGCACAACACGACGGTTAAAATTCAATTTTTTATTTTTTTTGCAGTGAAAAGCTTCTAAAAGTTATCAATTCCTCAGAAAAAATGTGTATAGTGCTTGTATGACCCACTGCTCTGCATGTGGACAGCCTACTGGTGTACATTTTCCTCCTGCACATTTCCCTAGAACCAAAGACATAGGGGCATATCTATCAAGCTCCAGATGTAGCTTGAAGTCCCGTGTTTCTGGCGAGCCTTCATAACCTGCTCTGAGGAGGCAGACAGACATTGCCGCAATTCAACGAGTACGATCGGGTTGATTGACAACCCCTGCTGGCGGCTAATTGGCCGCAAATCTGCAGGGGGCAGAATGTTACCACCAGCAGCATACAGATCATATTCTGGAGGGTGAAGCATCAGCAACATCATGGCACGGAATTTGGGTGTGGTGTGAGATTGACGAAGTTTTATATCATATGAGTGTGGGTGTGTAATTTTCTTATCAAAAATAAAAATGTATTTGGGCATTGGTCTAAAATGGCTGCTCCTAGGGTGGTGGCGGCAATGTTAATCAGTATGTTTATCTTTTTTTGTATCTTTTAACAATGTAGTAATTGAAATACTGAAATGACAAATCATCACACAAAGACCACTCTGTGCTACTATATACATATATATATATATATATATATATATATATATATATATATATATATATATATATATATATATATATATATATATAATATCTATATCAGGCAAGTTATCAAGTCTAGGAAAGACCTTAAAGGAATATGAAACCCAAACATTTTTGTTCATGATTCAGATAGGGCATATGATTTTAACTTTCTAATTTACTTCTATTATCAAATTTTCTTTGTTTTTTTGGTATTTTTTGTTGAAAAGCAGGGACGTAAGCTTAGGATCCTGTCCATTTCTGGAGCACTATATAGCAGCAGTTTTGCAAGAGTTTTATCCATTTGCAAGAGCACAAGATGGCAGCACTATTTCCTGCCATGCAGTGCTCCAGATGCCTACCTAGGTATTTCCTCAACAAAGAATAGAATGGGAACAAAGCAAATTTGATAATAGAAGTAAATTGGAAACATTTTTAAAATGGTATGCTCTGTCTGTTTCGTAATAAATTATTGTGCATTATTAATTCCAAGTGCATTGCTAATACTAATTAACTTAACTACCAATTTCTAATTTAGGCATTTTCACATATCACTATAAAGCAAAGAGGCAACAGATAGCCATTTAAAACACAGCATCGTTCTATTTGGCAAAGAGAGAAGGTCCAACATCCCTCTCAAATTATCCATGGCACAAGGGGACGTAATGCTTGTTTGCAGAATAAGCAACTTATGTTATTATCTGAAAAAAATAATACAAGAAAACATTACTAAAAACATTTTTACTCCCTGATTCCTAAATACTGCAAACTAAATCAAATACCATCAAAACTAGAATTGCTAAACTTGCTATCTTATACTATGTCCTTGGAAAAACGTTATAATAACTTTCATGGAAAACTACTGGGCATCCGCACCCCTTTAAGACATATATAAAGTCTCCTTTCTTTCATGTAATTGGCAAGAGTCCATGAGCTAGTGACGTATGGGATATACAATCCTACCAGGAGGGGCAAAGTTTCCCAAACCTCAAATGCCTATAAATACACCCCTCACCACACCCACAATTCAGTTTTACAAACTTTGCCTCCTATGGAGGTGGTGAAGTAAGTTTGTGCTAAGATTTCTATGTTTATATGCGCTTCTCAGCATTGTTGAAGCCCGATTTCTCTCAGAGTACAGTAAATGTCAGAGGGACGTGAAGGGAGTATCACCTATTAAATGCAATGGTTTTCATCACAGGGGTCTATTTCATAGGTTCTCTGTTATCGGTCGTAGAGATTCATCTCCTACCTTCCTTATTCAGATCGACAATATACTCTCATATTCCATTACCTCTACTGATAACCGTTTCAGTACTGGTTTGGCTATCTGCTATATGTGGATGGGTGTCTTTTGGTAAGTATGTTTTCATTACTTAAGGCACTCTCAGCTATGGTTTGGCACTTTATGCATTAATATAAAGTTCTAAATATATGTATTGTACTTATATTTGTCATGAGTTTGGTTTGTGTATATTTCCTTTTGCAGACTGTCAGTTTCATATTTGGGAAAAAAACATATTTAGGAAATATTTTTCTTACCTGGGGTATAGTCTTTTTTCAATTGACTGCTTTTTCATTAAATTTCGCAGGCAAAATTAGGCTCGCGAGGGCGCAAAATGCCAAAGTTTATTGCGTCATTCTTGGCACAAGAATTTTTTTGGGGCGAAGGTAAGTCCGATGACGCAAATTCGTCATTTCCGGTGTCTTAGTTGACGCCGAATTCCTTGCACAAGGTTGCGTCTACAATGACGTGAGTGTGTCATTTCCGGATCTTGTTAGCGGCAAAATATTTTCAGTTTGCGTTGTGCGTCATACTTGGCGCCAAATAATTTCATTATTTAAAACCCCATTCCTATATGCCTCTTGCTTTTTTCTATGTCAGAGGGCTATGCTGTTTGAATTTTTTTCCCATTCCTGAAACTGCCGGAAATGTATATTTTTGCTTTATATGTTGTTTTTTCTCTTACATTTGCAAGATGTCTCAATTTGATCCTGTCTCAGAAACCACTGTTGGAACCCTGCTGCCTGATAGCAGTTCTACCAAAGCTAAGTGCATCTGTTGTAAATTTGTGGAGATTATGCGGCCTATCTATCAAGCTCCGAATGGAGCTTAAGGGCCCGTGTTACTGGCGAGTCTTCAGACTCCCAGAAACACAAGTTATGGAGTAGCGGTCTAAAGACCGCTGCTCCATAACCTGTCCCCCTGCTCTGATGAGGCGGACAGGAATCGCCACAATTCAACCCGATCGAGTAAGATCAGGTTGATTGACACCTCCCTGCTGGCGGCCGATTGGCCACGAGTCTGCAGGGGGCGGCGTTGCACCAGCAGCTTTTGTGAGCTGCTGTTGCAATGCTGAATACGGAGAGCGTATTGCTCTCCGCATTCACCAATGTCTGTCGGACCTGATCCGCACTGCCTCTATATCTCCAGCTGTGGTATGTAATAGTTGTCATGATAAGCTATTACATGCAGAGAATGTGTCCATCAGTAATAGTACAATGCCTGTTGTTCCTTCAGCATCTAATGTACATGATATACCTGTGAATATAAAATATTTTATTCCTGATGCGATTCAGAAGGCTTTGTCTGCCATCCCGCCTTCTAATAAACGTAAAAGGTCTTTTAAAACTTCTCATAAAATTGATAAAATTTCAAATGACCGACAAAATACTGAATTATCCTCCTCTGATGAGGATCTATCTGATTCAGAAGATCTTTCCTCAGATATTGACACTGACTAATCTACTTATTTATTTAAAATGGAGTATATTCGTTCCTTGTTAAAAGAGGTGTTGATTACATTGGATATTGAGGAAACTAGTCCTCTTGATATTAAAACTAGAAAACGTTTAAAATTCTGTTTATAAACCTCCTGTGGTTACTCCAGAGGTTTTTCCAGTTCCTGGTGCTATTTCTGATATGATTTCTAAGGAATTGAACAGGCCTGGTACTTCTTTTATTCCTTCTTCAAGGTTTAAAAAATCGTATCCTTTGCCAGCAGTTAGATTGGAGTTTTGGGAAAAGATCCCCAAAGTTGATGGGGCTATTTCAACTCTTGCTAAACGTACTACTATTCCTATGGAAGATAGTACTTCTTTTAAAGACCCTTTAGATAGGAAACTTGAATCTTATCTAAGGAAAGCTTATTTATATTCTAGCTATCTTCTTAGGCCTGCCATTTCTATGGCTGATGTTGCAGCTGCATCAACTTTTTGGTTGGAAAGTTTAGCGCAACAGGAAATGGATCCTGATTTGTCTAGCATTGTTCGCTTGCTTCAACATGCTAATCATTTTATCTGTGATGCCATTTTTGATATCATCAAAATTGATGTTAAATCTATGTCTTTAGCTATTTTAGCTAGAAGAGCTTTGTGGCTCAAATATTGGAATGCTGACATGGTATCTAAGTCTAGATTACTATCTCTTTCTTTCCAAGGTAATAAGTTATTTGGTTCTCAGTTGGATTCAATTATTTCAACTGTCACTGGGGGAAGGGAGTTTTTTTGCCTCAGGATAAAAGACCTAAGGGTAAATCTAAAGCTTCTAACTGTTTTCGTTCCTTTCGACAAAATAAGGAACAGTAACCTAATCCTTCTCCACAAAGAATCTGGTTCCAATTGGACACCTTCTTTAAGTTGGAGTAAATCCAAACCATTTAAGAAACCAAAGCCAGCCCCCAAGTCTGCATGAAGGTGCAGCCCTCATTCCAGCTCAGCTGGTAGGGGCCAGATTAAGATCCTTCCAAAACATTTGGGCAGATTCTGTCCAAAATCAATGGATTCAGAGTATTGTCTCTTAAGGGTACTAAATAGGATTCAGAGTAAGACCTCCTGTGAGAAGATTTTTTCTCTCACGCATCCCAGCAAATCCAGTAAAGGCTCAGGCTTTTCTGAAGTGTGTTTCAGACCTGGAGCTTTCAGGGGTAATCATAGCAGTTCCGTTTCAGGAACAGGGTCTGGGGTTATATTCAAATCTATTCAAATATTTTCAAAACGCTGTTGCATTTGCTGTTGCAAAATGCTCTTTGAGAATCCTATATTTTTATAAATAAATAATTATTTTCATTATGACCTTATTACTGCATTAATGGATTGTGGGCTCTCATGAAAAATAGGTACATCTCTTACAGACAAGAGATGATTAAAATTGGTTTTAGCTTGTCGGAACCTTCAGTTTCAATCATTCCCTTCAGTAGCTATGTGCATGGAAGTTTTAGGTCTCATGACTGCAGCATCGGACGCGATCCCCTTTGCTCGTTTTCATATGAGACCTCTCTAGCTTTGTATGCTGAACCAATGGTGCAGGGATTATACAAAGATATCACAATTAATATCCTTAAATCCCAATGTTAGACTCTCTCTGACTTGGTGGTTAGATCACCATCGTATAGTTCAAGGGGCCTCTTTGTTCGTCCAACCTGAACTGTGATCACAACAGATGCAAGTCTTTCAGGTTGGGGAGCTGTCTTGGGATCTCTGACAGCACAAGGGGATTGGAAATCTCAAGAGGGGAGGTTACCAATCAATATTTTAGAACTCTGTGCTATTTTCAGGGCTCTTCAGGTTTGGCCTCTGTTGAAGAGAGAACCGTTCATTTGTTTCCAGACAGACAATATCACAACTGTGGCATATGTCAATCATCAGGGTGGAACTCACAGTCCCCAAGCTATGAAAGAAGTATCTCGGATACTTGCTTGGGCGGAATCCAGCTCCTGTCTAATTTCTGCGGTTTATATCCCAGGTATAGACAATTGGGAAGCGGATTATCTCAGCCGTCAGACTTTACATCCAGGGAGTGGTCACTGCATCCAGATGTGTTTTCTCAGATTGTTCAGATGTGGGGTCTTCCAGAAATAGATCTGATGGCTTCCCATCTAAACAAGAAACTACCCAGGTACCTGTTCAGGTCCAGGGATCTTCAGGTGGAAGCGGTGGATGCGTTAACAGTTCCTTGGTGTTACCAACTTGCTTATATTTTCCCGCCTCTAGTTCTTCCAAGAATGAGCTCCAAAATCATCATGGAACAATCATTTGTGTTGCTGGTAGCTCCAGCATGGCCTTACAGGTTTTGGTATGCGGATCTTGTTCGGATGTCCAGTTGCAAACCTTGGCCACTTCCATTAAGGCCAGACCTTCTGTCTCAAGGTCCGTTTTTCCATCAGGATCTCAAATCATTAAATTTGAAGGTATGGAAATTGAATGCCTAGTGCTTAGTCATAGAGGTTTCTCTGACTTAGTGATTAATACTATGTTACAGGCTCGTAATCTGTTTCTAGGAAGATTTATTATCGAGTTTGGAAGACTTATATTTCATGGTGTTCTTCTCATAAATTCTCCTGTCATTCTTTTAGAATTCCTAGAATTTTAGAGTTTCTTCAGGATGGTTTGGATAAGGGTTTGTCTGCAAGTTCCTTGAAGAGACAAATCTCTGCTGTTATTATTATCAGGTTATTATTATCAGGTATTTGTAGAGCGGCAACAGATTCCGCAGCGCTGTAAACATAGTCGGTGTATAGGATAGCTTTTGTAGGGGTCAAGTGGGTAGAGGGCCCTGCCGAGAGTTTCACTGTTGTAGTCGGCTCTTATGAAGTGATCTGTAAACAGCTAGGCCCATAGGCTTACAATCTAAGGGGTTCAAGGGGAAAGTAATGGCGGTAGGAAAGGTTAGTGTCGGTTGTATGCATCCCTGAATAGTAGAGTTTTTAGGGAGTGCTTGAAGCTGTTAAAACTAGGGGAGAGTCTTATGGAGCGAGGCAGGGAATTCCACAAGATGGGGGCCAGTCGTTTCTGTTTTATTTCACAGAAAGATTGCTAAGCTTCCTGATAGTCACTGTTTTGTACAGGCTTTGGTCCGTATCAAGCTTGTCATTAAATCAATCTCTCCTCCTTGGAGTCTTAATTTGGTTTTGAAGGCTTTACAGGCTCCTCCGTTTGAGCCTATGCATTCTTTGGACATTAAACTACTTTCTTGGAAAGTGTTGTTCCTTTTGGCCATCTCTTCTGCTAGAAGAGTTTCTGAATTATCTGCTCTTTCTTGTGAAACTCCTTTTTCGGTTTTCCATCAGGATAAGGCAGTTTTGCGAACTTAATTTAAATTTCTACTTAAGGTTGTGAATTCTAACAACATTAATAGAGAAATTGTTGTCCCTTCTTTGTGTCCTAATCCTAAGAATTCTTTGGAGAGATCCTTACATTCTTTGGATGTGGTAAGAGCTTTGAAATATTATGTTGAAGCTACTAAAGATTTCAGGAAGACTTCTAGTCTATTTGTTATCTTTTCTGGTTCTAGGAAAGGTCAGAAGGCTTCTGCCATTTCCTTGGCATCTGGGTTAAAGCTTTAAAATCATCAGGCTTATTTGGAGTCGGGTCAGGCCCCACCTCAGAGAATTACAACTCATTCTACTAGATCAGTTTCCACTTTGTGGGCTTTTAATAATGAAGCTTCAGTTGATCAGATTTGCAAAGCAGCAACTTGGTCTTCTTTGCATACATTTACTAAATTCTACCATTTTGATGTATTTGCTTCTTCGGAAGCAGTTTTTGGTAGAAAAGTTTTTCAGGCAGTTGTTTCAGTTTAATTCCTCTGCTTATGTTTAAGTTTTTTCTTTTCATTATGAGAATAAATTTATATTTTGGGTTGTGGATTAATTTATTTCAGCGGGAAATGGCTGTTATTATTTTATCCCTCCCTCTCTAGTGACTCTTCTGTGGAGTTCCACATCTTGGGTATTACTATCCCATACGTCACTAGCTCATGGACTCTTGCCAATTACATGAAAGAAAACATAATTTATGTAAGAACGTACCTGATAAAGTCTTTTCTTTCATATTGGCAAGAGTCCATGAGACCCACCCTTTTTTATGGTGGTTATGATTTTTTGTATAAAGCACAATTATTTTCAAATTCCTTTGTTGATGCTTTTTACTCCTTTCTTTATCACCCCACTACTTGGCTATTCGTTAAACTGAATTGTGGGTGTGGTGAGGGGTATATTTATAGGCATTTTGAGGTTTGGGAAACTTTGCCCTTCCTGGTAGGATTGTATATCCCATACGTCACTGGCTCATGGACTCTTGCCAATATGAAAGAAATGAATTTATCAGGTAAGTTCTTACATAAATTATGGGTTTTTTTTTTTCTCACTATGGGGGCTGTTTGAATTAAATTATGTTGGAGTTATTTATTTTAACCTTTGTTACTTTGGATTTTTTTTGTCCTCCTGTTTTCTTGTGAAATTTGTTAATTACTTGTATATCTAACTGTATCTAGCTTGTCTATTGTATAGACAAGAGCCGGGCCTGTATAGCTTCTTTTTTTCTTTACGCTCTTCATGAGTATATGCGATTCTCTTAATAATATAAACTATAGTGTCTAGATAGTTTGTTCTCAATGTTATGTGCGGTGGTTGTGATGCATTGGGGCTGATGTATCAAGCTCTGTATGGAGCTTGATGCTCCTGTTTCTGCCCAAGCTTTCTAAAGACCGCTGCTCCATAACTTGTCCGTCTGCTCTGAGGCCGCGGACAGAAATCAACCCGATCGAATACGATTGGATGATTGGCACACGAATCTGCAGGGGGCGGCATTGCACCAGCGTATGCTGTCGGCATTTATTGATGTGCAGCGGACATGATGCGCTACATCGTATCATGTCTGCTCACACTATGATAAATGTACCCCATGGTCTTGAGTAGAGATTGAGACCATGTTTTTGTACTTAACCACCATACCAAAAACAAAACCCTAACTGTTATGTGTATTCTATAAATTCACTGCTCTTCAATATACTACCCAAAAACATGTTTCTAAACAAAATAAGCCAGCCCTTACTGCATTTCCTTCACTCCCTTTATATCATCATTTTATTGCCTGACCTTCCTCTGCTTGCCAATAAATCAATTAAATATATAATTATTCCAGTGTTTCTCATTCTATAAATGTTTTTTTTCCTATTGTATACCAAATAAAACAATATGTTCAAAAAACAAACACTTTTAACTGAGGGTTTAGAATATGGTCTCTTAAAATGAATAACAAGAAACTGTTAAGAAATTCTGTGCAAACTTGTTAAAGGGACATTAAACCCTAATTTTTTCTTTCATGATTCAGATAGAGAATACTATTTAAAACAACATTATAATTTACTTCTATTATCTAATTTGTTTCATTCTCTTGATATTCTGTCCTGAAAAGCATATCTAGATAGGCACAGTAGCTGCTGATTGGTGGCTGCACATAGATGCCTCATGTGATTGGCTCACCCATGTGCATTGCTATTTCTTTAATAAAGGATATCTAAATAATGAAGCAAATTAGATAATTGAAGTAAATTGGAATGTTGTTTAAAATTGTATTCTCTGTCTGAATCATGAAAGATTTTTTTGGGGTTTAATATCCCTTTAATATGCTTGAATGTTCACTCCTAGTTTTGTTAGTTAAACCAATTTAAAGTAAATCTTTTGGAACTAATCTATTTTTAATGGTTTGTAGTACCTAATGTTAGAATATTCATTGGAAAACAGTAAATGTAAATTAAAATGTTTGCCCATTAAATTGTACTTCTTTAGATTCTGAACTTTATGAAGAGCAAGGAATAGCCTATGGAGTGGGTGGTATTGAGGCTGGTGGTATTTGCTTGTACTGAGAACCAGTTGGGGTGCCAAAATTGCTCTTGGTAGCCAGTTTAGGCCCCTAGAGATATGCTTTCTGTATTCTTTAAATTAACTTCCGATAAAATTGTGTTTAGCTTTCCTTTAAAGTGAAGGTAAACGTTGATGAATGAAAGCCCGGTTTTTAAAAATACTATTTAAAACAGGGACACTTTAATTCTTCAAAGTTTAGAAAGCATCCGTTTTGATTAAAAACATACCTTTGTTCTTTTCACAGCCAGAGCAGCTTCCCCCACCTTGAGATCCTCTCTTCACACGTCAGCAATGACTAATCCGGCTTCCTCCAATCACGGCATGGCCTCAGGCAATGACTCCCCTGGGGGGAAAGCCGTGATTGGAGGAAGCCGGATTAGTCATTGATGACATGTGAAGAGTGGATCTCCGGGTGCAGGAAGCTACTCTGGCTGAGAAAAGAACAAAGGTAAGTTTTTAATCAAAACGGCTGCTATCTAAACTTTGATGAATGAAAGTGCCCCTGTTTTTAAAGGTATTTTTAAAAAACGGGCTTTCATTCATCAAAGTTTACCTTCACTTTAAGTTGATGATTTTTATACAGTGAAAAAGAACCATAACAAAATAAAAACACTTGCAGGAAAAGAATTACAAGATTTATATCAAGAAATTATGCAGGATGTTGAGGCTGCAATATTACTTTCCCTTATGCGGCTGTATACAAATATATCACTTAAATGGAGCTACAGAGCAGTGAATATTACAAGATAGTAACTCCTTGCTGGATCTCTTATTCTAGATCAGTATGCAACAGAAAGGGACAAATATGTCAACTCCTATCAGCAGCAATAGCTTTGAAAAATTACCAAGCACACCAGAAGACACTTTATCCTCATCATTATGCCAACATGTGACGTTATCCTTATTATGCTTCAAGTGGGTCGTTCATACATCCTCAGACAATGCTGAGAGTTTGCAACATGTAATAAATCAGAGACATAACCCCAGGGAATTACAAGTAGGTTGTATGTATCATCATTGGTAATGTCACAAGAACTGATGCTGCACTTCAGAAGAGGGTAAATGACATGTTCCCTGCATATCGCCTAGATTTAAGAGTGACTTACATTCAGTGTTGTGATGTGCAATGCATTTTAACAATTATATGCAAAGTGAAACTATTTATTTCATGTCATACAACACATGTATTAGCTACACAGCCTCTGACAAATGATTGCTCACAGATTTGTCTTGTAGGTCTTCTATGGCCAACTTTACTAGTTAAATAGTAATTCTTCATGCAGAACAGTCAGTTTTACCACTACTTTTGTTTTTCTCACTTGAACCTATAAACCCTTAAAGGCACATTGTACACTAGATTTTTATTTGCATAAATGTTTTGTAGATGATCCATTTATATAGCCCACCTGGGAGTATTTTTGTAACAATGTATAGTTTTGCTTAGGTTTGCTTATTTTTTAATAACATTCGGCTAGATTATGAGTGAAAAAGCAGCGTTATGGCTCTTTTTCACTACAGCTGTTATTACGAGTCTTGCAGGTATATCTGTACCGCACACTTTTTTGGCTGTAACGCAACATAAGTCAATGGCACTTCCATAGCGCCGGTATTACGAGTTTGCCTGTCTGGCCAAAAAGTGAGCGGTACACCCTATACCGTCAAGATCCATACCGTAAACTCAGAAGTCAGTGGTTATGGGTTTTACGCTACAAAGCTGTAACATAAAACTCATAACTAAAGTGTTACAAAGTACACTAACACCCATAAACTACCTATTAACCCCTAAACCGAGGCGCTCCCGCATCACAAACACTAAAATAAAATTATTAACCCCTAATCTGCTGCTCCGGACATCGCCACCACTATAATAAACATATTAACCCCTAAACCGCCGTACCCCTTCATCGCAAACACTAGTTAAATATTATTAACCCCTAATCTGCTTTACCTAACATCGCCGCAACCTACATTACTGTTATTAACCCCTAATCTGCTGCCCCCAAAATCGCTGCCACTATACTAAAGTTGTAAATCCCTAAACCTAACCCTAAGTGTAACCCTAACACCCCCTAACTTTAATTTAATTAAAATAAATCTAAATAAAAATAACTATCATTACCTAAATTATTGCTATTTAAAAGTAAATACTTACCTGTAAAATAAACCCTAAGCTAGCTACAATATAACTAATAGTTACATTGTAGCTATCTTAGGTTTTATTTTTATTTCACAGCTAAGTTTGTATTTATTTTAACTAGGTAGACTAGTTAGTAAATAGTGATTAATTACAAAAAAAACAAACACTAAATTACAAAAAATAAAAAAAGATTACAAGAATTTTAAACTAATTACACCTACTCTAAGCCCCCTAAAAAAAATAACAAAACCCCCCAAAATAAAAAAATGCCCTACCCTATTCTAAAATAAAAAGTTTACAGCTCTTTTACCTTACCAGTCCTTAAAAGGGCCTTTTGCTGGGCATGCCCCAAAGAATTCTGCTCTTTTGCATTTAAATAAACATACAATAACCCCCCAACATTACAACCCACATACCCCTAATCTAACCCAAACCCCCCTTAAAAAACCTAACACTAAGCCCCTGAAGATCTTCCTACCTTATCTTCAACCAATCAGATTTTTCCTACCCTTTTTCGGACCCTCTTCTGGACGGATCGGTGATACCCGGCGTGGTGAAGATAAGGTAGGAAGATCTTCAGGGGCTTAGTGTTAGGTTTTTTAAGGGGGGTTTGGGTTAGATTAGGGGTATGTGGGTGGTGGGTTGTAATGTTGGGGGGGGGGTATTGTGTGTTTATTTAAATGCAAAAGAGCAGAATTCTTTGGGGCATGTCCCGCAAAAGGTCCTTTTAAGGGCTGGTAAGGTAAAAGAGCTGTAAACTTTATATTTTAGAATAGGGTAGGGCATTTTTTTATTTTGGGGGGCTTTGTTATTTTTTAGGGGGCTTAGAGTAGGTGTAATTAGTTTAAAATTCTTGTAATCTTTTTTTATTTTTTGTAATTTAGTGGGTTTTTTTGTAATTTAGTTAAGTTGATTTAATTGTAGATAATTGTAGATAGTTTATTTAATTAATGTATTGATAGTGTAGTGTTAGGTTTAATTGTAACTTAGGTTAGGATTTATTTTACAGGTAATTTTGTAATTATTTTAACTAGGTAACTATTAAATAGTTATTAACTATTTAATAGCTATTGTACCTGGTTAAAATAAATACAAAGTTGCCTGTAAAATAAATATTAATCCTAAAATAGCTACAATATAATTATTATTTATATTGTAGCTATATTAGGGTTTATTTTACAGGTAAGTATTTAGCTTTAAATAGGAAAAATTTATTTAATAAGATTTATTTTATTTTGTTAGAATAAAATTATATTTAACTTAGGGGGGTGTTAGGGTTAGACTTAGCTTTAGGGGTTAATACATTTATTAGAGTAGCGGTGAGGTCCGGTCGGCAGATTAGGGGTTAATAATTGTAGGTAGGTAGCGGCGACGTTGGGGGGGGGCATATTAGGGGGTAATAAATATTATGTAGGGGTCGGCGATGTTAGGGGCAGCAGATTAGGGGTTCATTGGGATAATGTAGGTGGCGGCGGTGTGCGGTCGGCAGATTAGGGGTTAAAAATATTTATTATAGTGGGGGCGATGTGGGGGGACCTCGGTTTAGGGGTACATAGGTAGTTTATGGGTGTTAGTGTACTTTAGAGCACAGTAGTTAAGAGCTTTATGAACCGGCGTTAGCCCAGAAAGCTCTTAACTCCTGTCTTTTTTCTGCGGCTGGAGTCTTGTTGTTAGATTTCTAACGCTCACTTCAGCCAAGACTCTAAATACCGGCGTTAGAAAGAGCCCATTGAAAAGATAGGATACGCAATTGGCGTAAGGGGATCTGCGGTATGGAAAAGTCGCAGCTGGAAAGTGAGCATTAGACCCTTTCCTGACTGACTCTAAATACCAGCAGGCGGTAAAAAACAGCGTTAGGACCCCCTAACGCTGGTTTGGACGGCTAACGCAGAACTCTAAATCTAGGTGGTAGTGTTTTAAGCAGAAATGCTCCAACTTTGCACAAAAAAAAGAAACTGTGGGATCAGCAAACAACATGACACAGCACTGGCCCCTAAAATGATTATGCCCTAGACATAGGGCTAGTGGGATTGTGCACAAATATGCCCTTGATACGAGATGAAAAGCAGTATTTAAAAATATGAAAAATAGCTATCTTAGGTTTTATTTTTATTTCACAGCTAAGTTTGTATTTATTTTAACTAGGTAGACTAGTTAGTAAATAGTGATTAACTATTTACTAGCTACCTAGCTAAAATAAATACAAATTTACCTGTAAAATAAAACCTAACCTGTCTTACACTAACACCTAACCTTACACTACAATTAAATAAATTACATTACAATTAAATTAACTAAATTACAAAAACAAACACTAAATTACACAAAATAAAAAAGAAATTATCAAATATTTAAACTAATTACACCTAATCTAATAGCCCAAATCAAAAAAGCCCCCCCCAAAAAAAAAAAAAAACTAGCCTACAATAAAAGGGCCTTTTGTGGGGCATTGCCCCAAAGAAATCAGCTCTTTTACCTGTAAAAAAAAAAATACAAACAACCCCCCAACAGTAAAACCCACCACCCACACAACCAACCCCCCAAATAAAAACCTAAGCTCCCCATTGCCCTGAAAGGGGCATTTGGCTGGGCATTGCCCTTAAAAGGGCATTTAGCTCTTTTTCAGCCCAAACCCCTAACTAAAATTAAAACCCACCCAATAAACTCTTAAAAAAACCTAACACTAACCCCAGAAGATCTACTTATAGTTTTTGAAGACCGGACATCAATCCTCAACGAAGAGGCAGAAGTCCTCAGCAAAATCGGCAGAAATCTTCATTCAAGCGGGCCGAAGTCTTCATCCAAGCAGCAGATTAGGGGTGTTTAGACTCTGGGTTTATGTTAGGGTGTTAGGTTTAAACATACATTTTGTTTCCCCATAGGAATCAATGGGGCTGCGTTACGGAGCTTTATGCTCCTTTATTGCAGGTGTTAGGCTTTTTTTTAGCCGGCTCTCCTCATTGATGTCTATGGGGAAATTGTGCACGAGCACGTAAAACCAGCTCAAAGCAGCGCTGTTTTTGGAGTGCGGTATGGAACTCAATTTTGCTCAATGCTCACATATTGCCTGCTAACGCCGGGTTTTTGCAAACCTGTAATAGCAGTGCTATAGGGAGGTGAGCGGTGACAATAACTTGCAAGTTAGCACCGAGCCGCTCATAACGCAAAACTCGTAATCTAGCCGATTGTGTTGATTTCAGACACCTAAACAAGCCCCAACGTATCAGATGTAGACTGAAGTCTACAGATTCCTGCTGCTCCTGTTTGTGTAATCTATCTTTTCATTTGCAGGGAAGGGGGGGGGGGAGTGTCTGCTCTTCCTGCTTTCCCAGCACCTTTCACTAAGGGTCCCAGCCTAACCTCATCAACAGTGCTAAACTCGGAACTTCTAAGTAAGTTTTTAAAAAGTTTTACACTAGATTTTTAGATCAGTACCTGTGCATATTCTTCTTTATAGTAGTGTTTATTACATGCAGTTATACGAATATTGGTGTAACCTGTCCCTTTTATTTAGTTTTCTGCTCAACTTTTTGTACTCCAAATGTTACGGAATAAAACTAACCATGTTAAAGACTGAGAATATATTAGACAACAGTGATTATCTCCTTTCTGCAGAAGCAGTAATCTGTGGTTAACTTATTCCTTCAAGACAGTGAAAGGAAAGTTATTAACCCCTTCCTGTCAAACACACAAAGCAATGAATAACCATTTTATGCCACACACAAAACACTCATAGGGGTCTATTTATTTAGGTGCGGACAGACACTAGCAGGGGGTGTCAATCAACCCGATCGTATTCTTAGGACCGCTGCTTCTTAACTTCCGCTTCAGTCGGAAATGAAGCGAAGAGGGTCGGAAGCAGCATCCGCTGCTTCATAAATAGACCCCATAACCTAATTCTAGACACATATGGATAGATTACAAGAGGTTTTAACGTGTGCTGGTTGGCGTGTGTAATACAAGTTCAAAGTAAAAAGTTTGCACATGAGCCAGACCCGATGCACATTAACTTCAGGACTTCGGATATCGCGACCATGTTAACTTCTTCTCCCCATAGACTTCAATGGAGTGCACTGAATAAAAAAAACAACTAATACCGTACCTATCGCTTGTGCACTAACCCAACAGGCATTAGACCTACAGCACTAAACCCAAACGGCTAGATTTAGAGTTTAGTCGATAAAGACCCGCGTAGCTAACGCAGCTTTTTTTCCTACCGCTGCTTCCAAACAACGCTGGTACTTAGAGTTGTCTGAGTGGCTGCGTTAGGCTCCAAAAAGGGAGCGTTGAGCCGAATTTACCGCCACTTCAACCCTCAATACCAGCGTTGCTTACGGTAGCGGTAAGCTGGCAAAACGTGCTTGTGCGCGAATTCCCCATAGGAAACAATGGGGCAGTTTGGGCTGAAAAAAAAACCTAACACCTGCAAAAAAGCAGCGTTAAGCTCCCAACGCAGCCCCATTGTTTCCTATGGGGAAACACTTTCTAAGCCTGCACCTAACACCCTAACATGAACCCTGAGTCTAAACACCCCTAACCTTACACTTATTAACCCATAATCTGCCGACCCCGCTATCGCTGACACCTGCATTACACAATTAACCCCTAATCTGCCGCTCTGGACACCGCCGCCACCTACATTATCCCTATGAACCCCTAATCTGCTGCCCCCAACATCCCCACCACCTACATAATATTTATTAACTCCTAATCTGCCCCCCCCAACGTCGCCGCCACCTAACTTCAAGTATTAACCCCTAATCTGCCGACCGGACCTCGCCGCTACTATAATAAATGTATTAACCCCTAAAGCTAAATCTAACCCTAACACCCCCCTAAGTTAAATATAATTTTAATCTAACGAAATAAATTAACTTTTATTAACTAAATTAATCCTATTTAAAACTAAATACTTACCTGTAAAATAAACCCTAATATAGCTACAATATAATTAATAATTACAATGTAGCTATTTTAGGATTTATATTTATTTTACAGGCAACTTTTTATTTATTTTAACTAGGTACAAAAGCTATTAAATAGTTATTAACTATTTAATAGCTACCTAGTTAAAATAATTACAAAATTACATGTAAAATAAATCCTAACCTAAGTTACAATTAAACCTAACACTACACTATCATTAAATTAATTAAATAAATTACCTACAATTACCTACAATTAAATAAACTATTCTATAATACAAAAAAACACACTAAATTACAAAAAATAAAAAAATATTACAAGAATTTTAAACTAATTACACCTAATCTAAGCCCCCTAATAAAATAAAAAAAAACAAAATAATAAAAGTCCCTACCCTATTCTACATTACAAAGTAATCAGCTCTTTTACCAGCCCTTAAAAGGGCTTTTTGCGGGGCATGCCCCAAAGTAATCAGCTCTTTTGCCTGTAAAAAAAAATACAACCCCCCCAACATTAAAACCCACCACCCACATAACCCTACTCTATCTCATACCGATCTACTCAATCTGATTGGCTGATTAGATCAGCCAATCGGATTGAACTTGAATCTGATTGGCTGATTGAATCAGCCAATCAGATTTTTCCTACCTTAATTCCGATTGGCTGATAGAATCCTATCAGCAAATCGGAATTCGAGGGACGCCATCTTGGATGACGTCATTTAAAGGAACCATCATTTTGGCGAGTAGGCGTCGGTTGAAGAGGATGGATGAAGATAGAAGATGCCGCTTGGATGAATATGTCTGCCGGTCCGGATGTCCTCTTCTGCCCGGATAGGATGAAGACTTCTGCCGGTCTGGATGTCCTCTTCTGCCCCATCGGATGAAGACTTTGGCCCGGCTGGGTGAAGACGACTCAAGGTAGGGAGATCTTCAGGGGGGTAGTGTTAGGTTTATTTAAAGGGGGTTTGGGTGGGTTTGAGTAGGGGTATGTGGGTGGTGGGTTTTAATGTTGGGGGGGTTGTATTTTTTTTTACAGGCAAAAGAGCTGATTACTTTGGGGCATGCCCCTCAAAAAGCCCTTTTAAGGGCTGGTAAAAGAGCTGATTACTTTGTAATGTAGAATAGGGTAGGGACTTTTATTATTTTGTTTTTTTTTAATTTTATTAGGGGGCTTAGATTAGGTGTAATTAGTTTAAAATTCTTGTAATATTTTTTTATTTTTTGTAATTTAGTGTTTGTTTGTTTTGTTTTTTGTATTATAGAATAGTTTATTTAATTGTAGGTAATTATAGGTAAATTATTTAATTAATTTAATGATAGTGTAGTGTTAGGTTTAATTGTAACTTAGGTTAGGATTTATTTTACATTTAATTTTGTTAATAACTATTTAATAGCTTTTGTACCTAGTTAAAATAAATACAAAATTGCCTGTAAAATAAATATAAATCCTAAAATAGCTACAATGTAATTATTAATTATATTGTAGCTATATTAGGGTTTATTTGATAGGTAAGTATTTAGTTTTAAATAGGAATAATTTAGTTAATTTTAGGAATATTGTTTTGTTTAATATAAATTATATTTATGTTAGGGGGGTGTTAGGGTTAGAGTTATGTTTAGGGGTTAATAACTTTATTATAGTAGCGGCGACGGTGCTGGCGGGAGATTAGGGGTCAATAATTGTAGGTAGGTGGCGGCGATGTTAGGGAGGGAAGATTAGGGGTTAATACAATTTATTATATTGTTTGCGAGGCGGGAGTGCGGCGGTTTAGGGATTAATACATTTATTATAGTGGCGGCGAGGTCCGGTCGGCAGATTAGGGGTTAATAAGTGTAGGTAAGGTAGTGGCGACGTTGGGGGGGCAGATTAGGGGTTAATAAATATAATATAGGGGTCGGCGATGTTAGGGGCAGCAGATTGGGGGTTCATAAGTATAACGTAGGTGGCAGCAATGTCCGGTCGGCAGATTAGGGGTTACATTTTTTTATTAGAGTGGTGGCGATGTGGGGGGGCCTCGGTTTAGGGGTACATAGGTAGTTTATGGGTGTTAGTGTACTTTAGAGCACAGTAGTTAAAAGCTTTATATTCCGGCGTTAGCCCATAAAGCTTTTAACTACTGACTTTTTTTGGCGTTAGGAGTCTTGTCGGTAGAGGCTCTACCGCTCACTTCTCCCAAGACTCCAAATACCAGCGTTAGGCAGATCCCATTGAAAAGATAGGATACACAATTGGCGTAAGGGGATCTGCGGTAGCCTGGAATCGCGGTAGGGAAGTGAGCGTTAGACCCTTTCCTGCCTGACTCTAAATACCAGCGGCCAGCCAAAAGCAGTGTTAGGACCCCTTAACGCTGCTTTTGACGGCTAACGCCAAACTCTAAATCTAGCCGAAAGTGAGTTATAAATTTATTACATTTCAATGTTCTTCACATGAAAGAAAATGTTCTTTTTATTTTTTAATATTTACGGTTTATATATATATATATATATATATATATATATATATATATACAGCGCATATGAATAGACCGGTCCGGTCGCCACTGGCGAGTAAAAATTCCTGCGGGCAAGTAAAATTTACAGTTTACCAGCCCGGCTGGCGATCTCACCATTGGCAGCTTTGCACTATTTTTTGGGGGGCAAAATGTGTTCTTTTTTGTTCATACTGCAGCCGCACTATTTCCCGCACTATTTTTGCAGCGCCTTAATACTACTACTAGCAATACTAGCGCAGCGCATTAATTCCATCTAGCGCAGCGCATTAATTCCATCTAGCTTGCTTGTCCGTTGTTAGTGATGTCACATCAGGGCGTACAGTATTTTTAGGGAGCATATTCACTTTTATTTGGGAGCATTGATACAAGCTTGTGTTCCAGATGATACATTGATGTCACAGCAAAGCTCCTCGTTAACGGCAGACACTTTATGTTTTGTGGGGCACCTTGTTAGCGATGTTGCAGCTGATGCACAATTTTGTATGGACTACAATAGCAGCGGAAATAAAGAAAGAAAGTGCTGCTCAGGTTTGCATTACTGTATATTTTTCTGACATACCGACCATGCTTCTGGAAGTTACCTTAGCAATGTCACAGCATACGCACTATTTTTTGGGAGCAGAATACCGGTAGCAGACACTGCAGCTCAGGTACTGATAAATCCTGTTCCATTTCAAAGTGATGGCTATATGATGTGGCGCTATCTTAATAATGTCAGTGAACCATCAAAGAAGAAGAAGGTAGATGATGCAGAAAAGAGAGAAAGGGCCAGACAATATGAAAAGGAAAAGAGAGAGAGACAATTCAAAGACAGCTGGATGATTAATGATAAGGGGGAAAAGAGAGAGTGGCTTGTGTACAACAGCTCAAAACAGATTATGCTATGTAGTGTATGCCAGGCATTTTCAAACAAACGGAATGCATTTGTGGAAGGTACCAGCACAATGAAACTTGAAGGTATTCGATCACATGAGCTTTCATCAGGGCATCTGTGGAGTGTCCAGTGTGAGTCAAACCGAAAATTAAAGCAGACTGAAACACCTGCTGGACAGGCAATCGCTACCATGACAAAGGCACAGACAGAGAAACTAAAACTACTGTTTCGCAACGCTCATCTCCTTGCCATTAAATTGAGGCCTTTCTCTGACTTTCCAGATTTGTGCAAGTAAGTAAAGTGTATGTTTTTATTTGTTTGGCTTTTCCCTAACTGTGTGCTTGGTTTATATTACTTTTTTATATCCCAAATGCTAATTTTTATCTCTTGACTATTTTATTTCTACAGACTTGACAAAATGAAGGGTTTGGATGTGGGAGATACCTATCTTAATGCCATATCAGCACGGTCATTTGTACACTTTATTGCACAGGAAGAAAGAAAACATACAAAAAGAAAATATGCAGCTGCCAAGTTTGTTGCAGTCTTGTGTGATGGTTCAGTTGATAGTGCAGTGGTGGAGGAAGAAATTATTTATGCTAGATTTGCAATAGAAGGCAAGGTACACACAAGATTTGTGGCTTTGCAGTCAGTTGAAAAGGCTGATGCTGAAACCATTTCTCAGGCAGTAAATGCAGCAGTTACACAACACCTTGACCAGTCGTGGAAGGAGAAACTAGTTGCAATAGGCACTGATGGAGCAGCAGTGATGCTGGGAAAAAATGGAGGAGTTGTGCAGAAGCTAAAAGGACAGAGAAAGCATGTTGTTGCAATTCCCTGCATGAGTCACCGCTTGGAGCTCAGTGTCAGGGACACAGCAGCCAATAATGAGAGTCATCAGAAGTTAAAGGATCTACTTCTAGGGTTATATTTATTTTATCACAAGTCAGCACTCAACCGTGCAAATCTTAAGAACAGCTATGCTTCTTTGAAAATGAGGCCACTATTGCCTACACGAGCAGATGGGACACGATGGGTAGGCCACTTCTGGCGTGCACTTGACCATTTCCTCAAAGGTTACAAAGCAATTATACAACATCTTGATCAGGTATGTAGACCTCTGCCCCTTCCCTCTGCTATCTATATCTCTCCAGCCTTCCCTTGCTTTCTCCCCATGTCTCTCAAGCCCCCTTTCTCTCCCTCCATTTCACCCTCCCCACTCCTGTTCCTCCCTATCTGTCCCTTTCCCCCTACCTCTTATTCCTTTTATCTCTCCTGTGCTGCTGTCATTCACTCTCTCTGCCTTTCTCTAGCTCTCCCTCCCTCTCTCTGTCTCTCAAAATTGAGAAACCAAATCCCAGAGAGAGAGAGAGAGAGAGAGAGAAAAAGAAAGAATAAAAAATGAGAGATAAGCAGGGCAATTATGTATTGTATACTACTTTATTTCTAGGTCCAATCTCCTGATGCAAAAGGTGTGAGAGGAGAACAGCAAGCAAAGGCCAGATGCTTTTACAGAGCTGCTACAAGTCTGTCAATGGTCCAGTATGCTTGTTTCATGTATGATGTGCTTTTACAGCTATGCAACTTGTCCAACACTCTTCAGAACCGAAATGCAAGTGTTGCAGATGTCCACAACAGTTTGGAAGTGACAAAAAAAATACTGATCGCTCTGAAAGAGAGGTATGTACTTTTTTGTTTTGTTGTTATGTTCTATAAGAGGTTTTGTTCTTATGTTCATATATGTTCCAGGCCTGTACCTGGGTCACTTCTTCATTCTATTCAGTATGATGAAGAAGGCACAGCAAGGTTTGAAGGAGTTGAGTTGAAAGGAAAGAATGATGCCTTCAAGAGTTCAAAAAAGAAGTTTCTGGAAGCAATACAGTCCAGCTTTGAAGATCGCTTTGAAGACATTGAAGAAGGAGTTCTTCAGGCAACATCGGTGACATCCTTCAAAACATGGCCTGACAAAGAAAACTCAGAAGGTATTTCTACATTTAAAATGTAATTAGAGATGTTCTCTAATCATGTAAAATATTATTAGGACATATTAAACAAAAATATATGAATTACATATATTTTGTTTAATATGAAATATATGAATATTACATATATTTTGTTTAATATGTCCTAATTAGTATAGTTTATTTTAGTAGAGCAAAAAAAAATATGCATCAAACATGTTTGCAAGGAATTTCTTGTTTTCTTTCTTCCAGACTTTGGCAATGAAGACATTGTAACTCTGACCAGTCAGTTTCAACCAGTACTAGAGGCACAGGGTGTTAGTTGTAGGGAAATAGTGAATGAATGGACAGTTCTTAAGACTAGTTTGTATAACAAGAATGACTGGGAGAAGAAGCTGAAAACGGTCACCTGGCCTGAACTCAACAGAGAATTCGGAGATAAATGTGGCCATCTTCTGAGTTTGATGGACTTGATCCTAACCTTGCCAGTCAGCACATCAGAATGTGAAAGAGGCTTTTCCAAAATGAAGATGATCAAAAGTGACTGGCGCTCTTCCCTCATAACTTCAACATTGTCAGATTTAATGATTGTAAACCTTCATTCTGCACCAGTAGATCAATTTGATCCAAGTGATGCAGTAAGGCATTGGGCAACAGCAGGACCAAGAAAGAGAAATGTCTCATACAAAAGGTCTACAAATGAAACATCAAATTTAGTAATTGCTGAGGTTGCAGAGGTTCCAATCCCTTTTGATCATTTTGAAAATGAAGAGGAGCAAGCAGAAGAGTTTGAGGTGTCAAGACTTAATGAGGTTTATGATTGTGAGTTGAACTTCCCAGAGCACTCTGACTCAGATTGACATCTGTTAACAGTTTCAACAATGTTTCATGTGCAGCATAGATCAGTTACTTTCTGTATTGACTTCAATACAATGGCTGAGGCTCAGTTACTAATTTTATTTTCAAATTTGCTTAAAATATATCAATACTAGTTCACTAAAAGTCTAATTTTGCACTATTCCATAGTTCAATGATTGTATAATTGGACCAATGTCAGGAATGTATACAAAAATAAAGAATACAGGTTTGTGAGATTATAACAACAAGGTGTCTTTTGTCCTTTTTAATGTATAATGTACACATATGCAGAATGCGGACGGGCGAGTAAATTTTCCTGCGGGCTGGTAATTTTTTGCAGTTACTCGCCCGATGGGCGAGTTCAGTTTTTGGGTAATCATAGGCCCTGTGTATATATATATATATATATATATATATATATATATATATATATATATATTTATACACACACACAGTATATATATATATATTTTGTAAAATATATCTGTATACCTATATATCTATATGAACATATATAGAGGTATATATATATATATATATATATATACAGATGTATATAGAGATATATATTTAAAAATAAAAAGAACATTTCTTCAAAGTGAAGAACATTGGAATGTAAAATATTTACATTAAAAACATAGTAAAACGGGGGGGGGGGGGGCGGAGCTAGCCTTTCTAGGGATGAGACGTGTTTTTTTGCAGCTCCTGCTCACAGATATCATATTTGTTAAAATTTGAGAAATTTAGCCAAAAAAACCTTCAGTATTCTCTCATGATTATACCCACAGTGGTATAGGCTCTAAGGACTTTTTATTTTTGAGACATTAGCTGAGCGGGAGCTGCGACGCCATGCTCCAGCATGAAGAGGCCCTGATTGTATGAGGTACCGGCTCTCATGTTCCATCAACCGAGTGTGGCCACCAGAAGAGTCTCTCTAAGTAATAATACGTTATAGCCACACTCCAGAATATCCCGGACCTGCTTCTTCCTACAGATATACCTCCAAACCAGGGCCACGGAACCCCACTCTCTAGCCGGACACAAAGGAAGATATTCAGACTACTCGCTCTTCTCTCTACAAAGCACCCAGGAAGCAACCCACTGGGTCGTGGGAAAACTATAGCAAAATGGGGTCGCTAGATAGAGAGGAATATGCCATCCTATTGCACCTAGACAATAGCTTCGCCAACCTCAAGAAGCGCCTACTGGCACTCCAAGAGCTGGCAACACAGCTGCCGCAGATCACTTATCCACCCTACAATAGTGAGACGCAGCAAGAGGAGCCCCCTTCTGTAAATCAGCAGGCCAGAAGAGGCTGGGGTGCAAGTGACTATCAAGACTCCCCATCGGGAACAGATAATACCCCTCACCGCATATATGCAAGCCCTGATGCAGGCATTTTCTTCTCTGATTGCTGTTGGAACACTTTAGCAGAGGGGCCTTTGCTTTTTTGAGAGAACTCCTGCACAGCCACAAGGTCACTGCTTTGCTTCCCCGTTGTAAACGGCGCGATACGGTGACAACATACAGCTCTACAGAGACAGAGAAGATACTTGATCTGGCTGTGTGCTGTTCTGGAGCCGTGACTCACTCCCTCACTAAGCGACGGGAAACAGGGACAAACTTGAGACTTATTGGGACTGCTCCCTTCATTGGGTTGACTCCTTACAGGTTAGGAGTGGGCTAGATACTGACCCTTAATATCAGCTCCCTATATTTGGTAACCGTATGTTATTTCTATGTTATTCTGCTGCACCGTTTCACTACTTAAGTTAATTGTTTTGTTATGTGTGGTTTGTTTATGCACTTCACAAAGACCTAGTAGTTATTATAATTTCATCTAGATGCACTTATACCTCCAGAGTAAGGAGCTCAAGGCAACCTCTGGACAAACACAGATAGTATTAACATAAATGCACTAATAGAGATTGTTCGACACCCTAGCTGGATGCACCTCTGTTTCCTCCACTTATTATTGTTATCTCCTTTTCTTTTTTCTTTTTCTTTATTACTCATCAAGCCTATCATAAAGCTCGACCCTAATCAAACATTTATCACAAATCAAACCTGTTCAGGTCCATCTCACCTACCATCCACCCTTTCTTTATTTTTCTTGACATTAGCTTTGCAGGAAGCTCTAATCAATATATGGCCTATAGCCTACATGAAAGAGACTCACAACATATGACTCAGGGATTTATGACCTTTACTAGTAGAAGCTCCACCCAATAACACCTAATATCAACCTACCTCTAAGTTCTTTAACTTTACCCTTAGTTACCCTTACACCCATCAAGCTTTTTACTGCAGATGAACCTTGCCTGAACTACTGCCCTATGTTCCAACTACTTCAATACCTAAGCGGCGGCCGAGGCAGCATAGTAAACACTAAGGGCAGCTCGGGAGAGACTGACGATTCTGTTCAGTATTCAGATAGAGGTCATTTATTAGGGTGTATAGGTGGCAGTTAGATACCACTGGGGACTGGATCTCTTATTTTAAACCCTTAGAAGATCCTGGTACATGGGGCTGAGAAAGGCATCAGACAGTAGCACTAGTGCAGTCTCACTACATATAAGTCCGAATATTAGCTTAAGATATCACTAATAGTGTCCTCAAGCTTAAATAACCACGTCATCTCATTTTTCTCTCCCTTCCCCCTATACTCCCAATTTGGAGCGGCTCTCGCCCGCTAATTCCCTTCCCCCCAACTAAAATAATATTCTTCCATATATGTTGGTGTGTACTCTATTTATCTAATTTTCATTTTCTAGCTATCTCATACCGCTGTCTGTTTAAAATACATCTCTTTCCACAGAGTTGGTATATCCGTAGCTCCTCAATTGTACACACCTCCCTCTCACTTCTTATTACTTAATACAAAAAATTAGGTTTCATTCCCATATACTTATCTTCCTATCTAGATAACAATCCAGTTATAGTACTAAAGCGTTTTTGTTGCGGTTATTTGTTTACTATGTACATTCCATGCAGATTACTTTCTCCCTATATTCATATGT